>NW_013671233.1:36486-38880 GCF_000517525.1 Limulus polyphemus
CAAAGGATCAGTTAAACAGGTTAAACCTAGAACTGTAACAAAGGATACAGTTAAAAGGTTAACCTGAACTGTAACAAAGGATCAGTTAAACAGATAAACCTGAACTGTGAGAAAGGATTAGTTAAACAGGTAAACCTGATCTGTACAAAGGATCAGTTAAACAGATAAACCTGAACTGTGACAAAGGATTAGTTAAACAGATAAACCTGAACTGTGACAAAGGATCAGTTAAACAGGTTAACCTGAACTGTAACAAAGGATCAGTTAAACAGGTTAACCTGAACTGTGAGAAGGGATTAGTTAAACTGGTAAACCTGATCTGTAACAAAGGATCAGTTAAACAGGTAAACCTGAACTGTAACAAAGGATCAGTTAAACAGATAAACCTGAACTGTAACAAAGGATCAATTAAACAGATTAACCTCAACTGTAACAAAGGATCAGTTAAACAGATAAACCTGAACTGTGACAAAGGATCAGTTAAACAGGTAAACCTGAACTGTAACAAAGGATCTGTTAAACAGGTAAACCTGATCTGTAACAAAGGATCAGTTAAACAGGTAAACCTGATATGTAAGAGTAGGATCAGCTAAACAGATAAACCTGAACTGTGACAGTAGGATGAATTAACCAGGTTAACCTGAACTGTAACAAAGGATCAGTTAAACAGGTAAACCTGATATGTAAGCGTAGGATCAGCTAAACAGATAAACCTGTGACAGTAGGATGAATTAACCAGGTAAACCTGATCTGTGACAAACGATCAGTTAAGTGGGTAAACCTGATCTGTGACAAAGGATCAGTTAAGTGGGTAAACCTGATCTGTGACAAAGGATCAGTTAAATAGGTTAACCTGAACTGTAAAAAAGGATCAGTTAAAAAGGTAAGCCTAATCAGTGACAGTAGGATGAATTGAATAGGTAAACCTGACATGTGATAATATTTGATGTGTCAGGTTTTTCTTATTTAACATAATTTCTTTATTCTCAACTGTTTTTTCCTTTGTTGAATATTTTTTCTTCTTCCTCCTCTATTTTCTGTGGTATTTGGATGTTATTAAGCTTTCATTAGCAGCTCTGTGTCTTCCCTTCAGGCAAGCCTGTTGAGTCAGGTATCCTTCGAATCCCGGATGTATGGACAAGTCTTCACCCAGACGGCAATGTACAAAGGAAGTCTTGTTGCTGTGAAACCATTAATATTTATCCGTAAATCTGTGGATATTCCCAGAGAAACAAAGAAGGAGATGAAAATGGTAAAGTATCTACTACCCTAGTATCACATGACTCTGGCATTTGTAAATAAAAAAGGTTTCTCTAGAAAGCTTTATCAGAAGGTCAATAATAAATTTACTCTATGAAATCCTCGTTTTTCTATTGTTTAGGAATACTGTTGTTACTTTCTCTCCAGATGCGAGAACTTCATCATGACAACGTTAATCAGTTCATAGGGGCGTGTATCGAACCCAACAGATTGATCATCGTAACGGAATACTGTGGACGAGGAAGCCTTCAAGTGAGTTTGAAATTTAGTTAGTTCTTGTTATCAAAGCTTCAGTTGTTAGTTGCCACCAAATGAAGCTAGACAAAATATGTTCAGGTGCTTTCTTTGAGAGATCACTTCTGATAAAATTTTACTGTCCATGTTAGTCTTAGTTCCACATCTTATATTATTATTTTCTAGCTTCTTTTTTTTGTATTTAATTGTTATTTTTCAGTATTTTAATCAAATCTAAATTCACTTCTTATAATGGTTTGTGACATGCTTTGAAATGTTCTTCAGGTATTAATATTTGGAGACTTTATATTAAGATAATAAAAAAAATCCACATCACATTTGATATTTATTAAAGATTGTATTCAAAACAATGAAATCACAAACCAGAGATATTGAAGCATAATAACTTTCAGACTGAATCTATTGTTAAGACCAAAGATGGCATAATACCATGATAATCTGTCCTATCAAACACTGTAGATTTACTGTAATAATTAATTCACATGTTATCCTGTAAAATTTACTTTTATATTGAATATGATGATTTATTGTGTATGGGTTCTTATTAAGAGTTAATCGACTATGTTGATAGAGGGATGGTACAGGGATCTGTGGAATTGTCTGATTTAAAATGTAGCAATTATCACGTTCACAATGAGATGTGTCTAGATTGACTTTTTATGTTTGCTACTTATACATTCTATTATCAACCTAATGTTTTGTTTTGGTAGTTATCCACTATTTTCAACAGAATGTTTTGGTAGTTATCCACTATTTTCAACATAATGTTTTGGTAGTTATCCACTATTTTCAACAGAATGTTTTGGTAGTTATCCACTATTTTCAACATAATGTTTTGGTAGTTATCCACTATTTTCAACAGAATGTTTTGGTAGTTAT
>NW_013671233.1:39739-50489 GCF_000517525.1 Limulus polyphemus
TAGTTGTGTAACAGTTTTATTGTTCCAGTACATCTTTCTCCAGCTGTGTTTCAGTTTTATTGTTTCAGTAGATATTTCTCTAGTTATGTTGCTGTTTTATTGTTTCAATACCTGTTCACTGGTTATGTTTATGTATACTATGTTAAGATGTATTACCCACATTATCTACTGCCTAGATTAAGAATTAGGCTAGCTGTGTGTCTGTACTCAGAACCATACCATGTGTGTGATACTCAAACTTTGCTCATGTGCTTTTCTTGATTTGGAGTTTTTTATGTTGATGTTTTACCCTTTTGTCTACACAAAGGAAAGGCCTTTCGAGATTTAATGTGTAGTGTATGTGCCATATTTGGTATCATATAGAACCATTGTAAATGAAACAAGTATTTATTCTAAAATCTCTGTATGATATTGCTTTAAAGAGAAATAATGAATAACTGATAATCTTTAGATATGCTTTGGAAGGCACCTGAAATCCTAAGAGACACTTCTCAGTATCCTAGGGGAACACAGAAAGGTGATGTCTACTCCTTTTCCATTATCTTACATGAAATAATCAGCCGCCAGGGGCCGTTTTCGGGCAGCACAGATATACACCCAAAAGGTATGAACACTGATTATAACACATTAGATTTAAAACTTGTGCTTCCTTTTCATTGTTCACTGTTTATGATGCTTACTCTTAGCTCAGAGTTGGTGTAGTTACTGAAATATCCCTTTGTTTCAGTGTGTTAATAGTTCACCTATTGGTTAAATGTTTGGTAGTGTGAGACATGTTGTTGATTCTATATGCGGGTAGTTTACCTATTTGTTAAATGTTTGGTAGTGTGAGACATGTTGTTGATTCTATATGCGGGTAGTTTACCTATTTGTTAAATGTTTGGTAGTGTGAGACATGTTGTTGATTCTATATGCGGGTAGTTTACCTATTTGTTAAATATTTGGTAGTGTGAGACATATTGTTGATTCTATATGCGGGTAGTTCACCTATTTGTTAAATATTTGGTAGTGTGAGACATGTTGTTGATTCTATATGCGGGTAGTTCACCTATTGGTTAAATGTTTGGTAGTGTGAGACATATTGTTGGTTCAGTATGTTTGTTGTTTTCCTATTAGTTAGATTTTTAAAAGTGTCAGACATTCTAATAAACAATGGCTATCACTTGCATTTTATTCAAGCCCTAACATGCAAGTTCCTTTCTAAAAAAATTGAACCCCCAAAGAGATCATATACTCTAGACAAATACCCATTAAGACTGATTGTTTATTTTTTAGGTAAACAATGTTTCATACTGAAATCACAAATTTTAACAATAATTAAAACTTTTTATACACAAGTTAAACTACAAATGATATTTAAATCACTTTTTAAATTACAAAATCTATTCAGATCTAAAGACGTATTACCTACCCTTCTGTGTTTCAGGATTGTGTATAAATGCACATATGGTGGCACTACTTGCTTATATATCTATTGACCTGCTAATTATCTCTTTATTATACTGTCTTATAAGAGATTGTGAAGAATATTAAAGAATACAAAGAAGGGGAGGTCCTCTTCAGACCAGACATTTCAATCCTAGAATGTCAAGACTACATTGTTCAAACTATCTGTGAATGTTGGCATGAGAAACCAGAAAACAGACCTGACTTCGCCCACATTCGAGCCAAACTACAGAGAATGAGGGAGGGCATGTAAGTAGCCATTTTGTGGAATACAAAACTCACCACAAGAGTAACATCTTCCTACATAAAAGTTTGGTTGGGCTGTAAATGTACCCTCTGCCATGCTAAATGTAAGGATGTTTGTTGGAAAACTAGATTTAAGGGGCACATTTACATCAATTGATTTTGTAAACTTAAGAATAATCTATAATACAATATCTCACTGACATTTCCTGTCACAACTTGTAATTTACCTGAAAATATCTATCTGTTAAACTCTTTATCACATTTAGACATAAATTTAAAATGATCTAGAAAGTCCAACTTGATAAATAACATACTGGTGTAAACTGTTTATGTATCAACAAGAGTTTAAAGTCTTTAAGAGCGTCTAAGAGCTAAATGATATGCAGATGTTCACACCTTAATAAATAATAACTAATAAACATGTAGGGTTAATGAATAAAACTTTCTTAAATCTTGAACTTTATGGATTAAATTACTGTTTATATTGAAGTATTCTTCTGTTTAGGAAGTCTAACATCATGGATAACATGATGGACATGATGGAGAAATATGCTAATAATTTGGAGGAGCTGGTGGAGGAACGGACAGCTCAATTAGTTGAGGAGAAAAAGAAAACTGAAGCCCTCCTACATCGAATGTTGCCTAAGTAAGTACCTTGCAAGTTACTCCACAGTTTACAATCGTTCTGTAGGTGCACAATTTTTGCTTTTAATATTGAACTCTTGTTTGTTTTTGGATATCTGAGCATTAATGGGCCTTCATTTGTAATTTGATATTGTCCTTTTTGCCTTTCCATCATGAATACCTTTATATATTTTTTTAAATAAAAATACCTGGTTTTAACTTAATTAGGACTAAAACTGAAATTGTTAAGTGCATATGTGATTGTAGAAATGATTGGGGTTTGGGACATTTTTAAGGAAGATACCTGTTGTTTACATTACATGTTCTGTTATGACAAAGTTGGATTATATTCTGTTTGGTTTTAAATTCAGCAAGTAGCATTAATCTCTGAACTCATTATTTGTTACATGATCAACAGGTGTTTGATTATAAAACCATAAATTTTAACAGATCTGTTGCTGAACAACTAATGCGTGGTGAGCCAGTCATACCTGAAAGCTTTGATGCTGTAACAATCTACTTCAGTGACATTGTAGGCTTCACATCAATGTCAGCCGAGAGCTCACCGATGGAAGTAAGTTGGAAACCTGTGGTAGAACTATACTAAGGTAAAGTTAATGTAACTGTGGATGGAAAGTTCACCAATGGAGGTAAGGTGAAGACCTGTTAGAACTACACACAGCTAGAGTTAATGTAACTATCGGAAGAAAGTTCACCAATGGAGGTAAGGTGGAGACCTGTTAGAACTACACACAGCTAGAGTTAATGTAACTATGGGCAGAAAGTTCACCGATGGAGGTAAGGTGGAGACCTGTTAGAACTACACACAGCTAGAGTTAATGTAACTATGGGCAGAAAGTTCACCAATGGAGGTAAGGTGAAGACCTGTGGTAGAACTGTACACAGCTAAAGTTAATATAACTATGGGCAGAAAGTTCACCAATGGAGATAAGGTGGAGACCTGTTAGAACTACACACAGCTAGAGTTAATGTAACTATCGGAAGAAAGTTCACCGATGGAGGTAAGGTGGAGACCTGTGGTAGAACTGTACACAGCTAAAATTAATGTATCTGTGGGCCGAGATCACGCTCATGGAGGTAAGCTGTAGAATCTTGGTAGTGGTAATGTAATTAAAATCCTGAACAGAATGGAACATTACGTACTTTTGCCTAAACTATTTCTCTCTCTAAACAATGAAAGAATTTCTCTAGCAATAATTAAGGACTGAATGTGGAACTATTGTAGATCAAGTAAGGACTGTGTATTTAACTATGGTAGATGGAATAAGGACTGTATCTGTGTTAGACGGAATAAGGATCTTCTAGTCATAGCTGCTGAAGCTAAGTATGTTGCTTAGCAATAAGTCCATTCTACTGACGAAGCTAGCTGCTTAGTAACCACTTAATCTGTTTTTCAGGTGGTGACATTCTTGAACGACCTGTACACCGTGTTCGATGCAATTATTAGTCACTACAATGTGTACAAAGTGGAGACGATCGGAGATGCATATATGGTTGTCAGTGGACTGCCCATTCGGAATGGTGACCAGCATGCTGGAGAGATAGCCTCAATGGCTCTGGAGTTGTTGGATGCTATTCGGAGTTTCAAAATACGACATCGACCCAACCAGACACTCAAATTACGAATAGGAATTCATACTGGTAAACCATTAGTGTACATATTTTATTTTGAGTTTAGGTTCTATCTCATGCAGTCTCCACATGCCATGTCATCATTTAAGTACCAGTTTCATAACTATTTGAAGGACCATGGGTTCATAATGTTCCTCACTTCCCCTGTGTTTCTAGGGTGATATTGAATTTTGTAACATTTTCCACTTCCTCCCTGTCTATCTAGGGTTATATTAAATTTCATAATATTATCTCCTTCCCCTGTGTAACTAGGGTGATAATAATTTCGTAATATTATCCAATTCCCCTGTGTCTCTAGAGTGATAATAATTTTGTAACATTTTCCACTTTCCCTGTGTGTATCTAGGGTGATATTAAATTTCTCAATATTATCTCCTTCCCCTGTGTAACTAGGGTGATGTTAAATTTTGTAATATTATCCAATTCCCCTGTGTAACTAGGGTTATAATAGTTTTGTAATGTTATCCAATTCCCCTGTGTCTCTAGGGTGATAATAATTTCGTAATGTTATCCAATTCCCCTGTGTCTCTAGGGTGATATTAAATTTCATAATATTATCTCCTTCCCCTGTGTAACTAGGGTGATGATAATTTCGTAATATTATCCAATTCCCCTATGTAACTAGGGTGATAATAATTTTGTAATGTTATCCAATTCCCCTGTGTCTCTAGAGTGATAATAATTTTGTAACATATTATCCAATTCCCTGTGTATCTAGGGTGATATTAAATTGTATAATATTATCCACTTCCCCTGTGTCTCTAGGGTGATATTAAATTGTATAATATTATCCACTTCCCCTGTGTATCTAGGGTGATATTAAATTGTATAATATTATCCACTTCCCCTGTGTCTTATATTCTATAAGTTTGTTATTGTTCGTGGTGTGAGGTTATTATCGACAAAATAGTAAGTGTGTGTGTTTTAGATTTGTAATTTTTAATACAATAAAATGTTTTCTCTTTTTTTTCTAAGACCAGATTTGTGTGATGGTATGGGAATAACATCGACAAGACACTTTATTCTTGATAAATTGAGTATTTCATAAAGTAAAGAAAAGTGTATAATAATATATGCTATTTCCACTGGCAAGAAGGCTTTGTTTGATATTTTTATTTTTAGGACCATTTATTGCAGGTGTAGTAGGTCTAACAGTGCCCAGATACTGTTTGTTTGGATATATAATTAATACAGCTTAACAGCAAGATATATCCAGTGGGGACAAGGCTTTGCTTGATATTATTATTTTGATTTTTTAGGGCCAGTTGTTGCCAGTGTAGTAGGTCTAACAATGCCCAGATAGCGTTTGTTTGGATATATATATAATTAATACAGCTTAAGAGCAAGATATATCCAGTGGGGACAAGGCTTTGCTTGATATTATTATTTTGATTTTTTAGGGCCAGTTGTTGCAGGTGTAGTAGGTCTAACAATGCCCAGATACTGTTTGTTTGGATATATGATTAATACAGCTTAACAGCAAGATATATCCAGTGGGAACAAGGCTTTGCTTGATATTATTATTTTGATTTTTTAGGGCCAGTTGTTGCAGGTGTAGTAGGCCTAACAATGCCCAGATACTGTTTGTTTGGAGATACGGTTAACACAGCTTCACGAATGGAGTCTAATGGTGAAGGTATTAGAAGACTGTAATTATTGTGTTTTTTAAATGTACATATACATGTGTATACAATATGTTGTGTTTTTTGTCAATTCAAAAAGTAATTATTATTAATATTAGCAACATATACTCTAAGGTTTTGAATAAACTATGATTACATTACTGTCATTAACACAACAATCTAACTTGTGTAGTGATATCATATTACTGTCATTAACACAACAGTCTAACTTGTGTAGTGTTATCATATTACTGTCATTAACTCAACAATCTAACTTGTGTAGTGTTATCATATTACTGTCATTAACTCAACAATCTAACTTGGGTAGTGTTATCATATTACTGTCATTAACTCAACAATCTAACTTGAGTAGTGTTATCATATTACTGTCATTAACTAACAGTCTAACTTGAGTAGTGTTATCATATTACTGTTATTAACTTTACAGCCAAATTGGGTAGTGTTATTAATATTAACCAAATTGTAAATGAAAATATGCTATTGATTGATTTACTGAACAGTTTCGAGGGTTTTTTTGTTATATTCAACTAATATTTCAAATATACACCACTTTCAGAATACACATATTTAAGTGATAAGTTACTCCATTTACAAAGAACATATGTAGAAATAGTTTTGTTTTTAAAACTTTATGTGGTACTACATAAGTTTTGAATTATCATGTGTCATTCCTTCCTCCAGCTTTGAAGATTCATGTGAGTCCTCACTGCAAGGTCTTCCTTGATCGACTTGGAGGGTACACAACTGAGGAGAGGGGCTATGTTGCCATGAAGGTGAGCATTTATTAAAGTGTGTAGAAGTGAAGTTGAACTTGGAGATGCTACAGGGAAGTGGTAAAAAATATATGTGTACAAGTGTGCTAGGTGGTGTCGTAGATGAAGGTACATAAAACTGGGTGCCAGGGAAGACATCTTAAAAAAGATATGTTTTGAAGTGGTACAAGAAATTCTAACACATTTTAAAGTATGTGACAGAGTGGTATAATAGAGATTCTAATGCATTTTTACTCTTCAGTAGTAGCATACAATGTTCTTTTAAGATTTCTGTCTTGTGAATTTAGATGGCCTAATGAACTTATGCCCTTTCAAGATTTGTGTCTTGTGTAGATTATTTAATGACGAAGGGTCAAACAGTACAGTTATAAAATTTTATAGTTCAACCTTTCACTATTACATTAAATTAAAAAAATATATTTTTTCTAAAGAGGGTAACTTTTTGTTTGTATTTATAGTAAATGATTTTGTTTAAGCATCTGTTTAAATTTATAGTAAAAGTTTGTATTTAAGTTTCTGTTTGTAGTTATAATAAAAGTTTTTATCTAAGTTTCTGTTTATATTTATAGTAAAAAAAAACATCTGAGATATATAAGTACCTGTTAAATTGCTACAGTTTATATACTTAAAACAAAGAGCTGATGACAAACAGTGGCATAGTCCTAGGTGTACATTATTGGTTTGGTTTAGAATTTCTCTCAAATTTATACGAAGGTTTTCTGTGCCAGCTGTTCCTAATTTAGCAGTGACAGACTAGAGGGAAGGTAGCTAATCAATACCACCCACTGCCAAATGTTGGGCTTCTCTTTTACCAACGAATAGTAGGATTGATCATCACATAACAAAGCCTTTATGGCTGAAAGGACGAACATGTTAAGTGTGACAAGGATTCGAATTCACAACCCTCAGTTTGCTAGGTGTGCACCCTAACCACCAAGCAATGCCAGACCTGAAGTTGTAGACTTTTCAAAAATTAAAGATCTATACTGATGCCTCAGCAAACAAGATTTTAAGTATATGTTTTTTAAGGAAATGCTTATACCTCGATTCACTATTTTCATAAAGTTAACTAGTTATTTTCTTTTTATCTAATCAGTATTTCATAATAGGAATAAAATTAGGCCTAGATGTCTTGAATCGACCACACCATTAATAATTGGTAGTTTATTGTGTCATCTTTTGGTACTTAAACTAGACATTTATCTTTACATCATATATCATAATTCAAGATACAGAAAAGTAACAATGAGTATATTTTACCATTTAGTAGACAACTTAAGCCACTATTTGATATTGTAAGCTTATTCTTCAAAGTTAACAGTAAATAGCCAAGTACTTATTATTATATTTCGTCCATATTTAGGGTAAAGGAGAAATTAAGACATATTGGTTATTAGAACACTCTAGTGGCTCTAAACGTCGAAGGGAGGCGAAGGACATGATCTTGCCACAATCACTCTTTTCCTTTGTTCGTGACACGGAATTTCGACGCCGAAGCCCCAAACTACCACCAGTAGATACATCCAGAAGACATTCTCTCAGGGTTGACCCAAGACATCTTAGGACACCAGATGATGTTTCAAACTCCAACATCTCTGCCCAAGGTCTTCCTTCATATTTTTATGTGGTTCAGGATAGCCCTCATTCACCAAGACGATCCAGCCCACAGATACTGAGAAATAAATTTAGAAAACTGAAGAGCCAAGATCGAGAGGATGTGAGTATCGATAGTTCGATAGATGCCAAGATTTCTCCAGAAGCAGCAAACAGTACAACATCTGAAAGAGAGAAGCACACACCAGCTAACCAAAATGGTATAGTATCAGTAGATGAAAGTGATAAATCATTACTAGATCCTGGTGGAGTTAGATTTGCAATTCGCCACTCAGTGAATGATGATAGAAAACCTCATTTCCAAACACCATTAATGAGGACTACTTCAAAGCCGTGGCGCTCGTATGATGAGATACTCCAACCAAATAGGCCGAGGTCATCATTGAAAGATTTTTTCACAGGTCTTCTGAGTGGCAGACTAGTTGATAGTGATTCCAAAAAAATTAGTAATTCCCTTATAGCCCAGTGTAAATCCATACCTGAACAAGAACTCGAGGAAAGTGTAGTGTGACAACAAAGTCTTACAACAATGAAAATCACTAACATAAAACCTGTCACGTAATATTTGGCTAAACACTAGAGCTTATTTAATGTTTGATATTGCTGATTCTCTAAGAAGTATCAATACTCAAAAATGAAAGGGGAGGCACTAGCAGTATAGTGTTCCTAAGTGTTTTACTTGTGGATACAAAATACAAACTTTAAGTAAAGAAAACTTATATAAAGAATTTCTAGATGTCTTTTTAAAACACAGGAAAATAGGTAACGTTGTGGAATTTTTACCTCATAGTAATGACATGTTTGGTACCAAACTTAAACAGAAACTACTAGTTTTGAATTGTACAGTTTTGATGTTTAATGCTTTACAATAATATGTGACTTACAGGAGCTTCTAAGATGGCCACATATTCTCACGAGGAAGACCTGAATCAGTTTTATTTGTATCAAATGACCATGGCAGGTTTTCAAGTTGGTTTATATTTTTACATGGTTGATTATTCATTTCTTCATTAAAAAACTGGTATTACAAATAACATTCACGAGGGTTAAGATCTAGTTTAAACTTTCATCAAAATATATCATTTTCCTTCTTGCCAACTTTATTTGCATTGTGAATACATGAATAATACTAAAGATTGTATTTGAATATGGGTTATTTGGTTAAGAGATATGCCCTTTAAAGCGAGATCTTCAGAAACCACGTGTGTACTTGTAAAATGTAGTTTAGCAGTGTGTTGTTTTAAAATAACAACCTGGAAACTGAATACTAAAAACTTTGATATTCCACTTGCATGAAACATGAAAGTCACCTTTTATATAGAGTAACAAGAATTTTGTTGTCTCCAAAATAGTTTTCATTTATAGCAAAGATGTGTGTGTGTTGACCTGCATTAGGCTATACTAGATAAAGAGAGCAATTCTTCTCAGTTTAGTTTATTGACTTCAATGATCTGACGTCCACACAGGTACAGCTGTATCGGATATCATTGATGCTCTTGGTGGTGATAACCTCAATTTTCTTTCTGTCTAATAAAAACTGGTTCTTACCAAGCTCTTTTGTACATAAGACATTTGAAAGTCCTGGCTGGTTCAATGAGACAGTAAAGCATTCCAGCCTTGGTTTGTACATTTAAATAGTAAAGACCTCAAGCCATTATTGGATAGCCTTGGCTTGTACAATGAGACAGTAAAGACCTCAAGCCATTATTGGATAGCCTTGGCTTGTACAATGAGACAGTAAAGACCTCAAGCTATTATTGGATAGCCTTGGCTTGTACAATGAGACAGTAAAGACCTTCAGCCATTGTTAGATAGCCTTGGCTTTTACATTGAGACATTAAAGACCTCAAGCCATTATTGGATAGCCTTGGCTTTTACATTGAGACAGTAAAGACCTCAAGCTATTATTGGATAGCCTTGGCTTTTACATTGAGACAGTAAAGACCTCAAGCTATTATTGGATAGCCTTGTCTTTTACATTGAGAAAGTAAAGACCTCAAGCTATTATTGGATAGCCTTGTCTTTTACATTGAGAAAGTAAAGACCTCAAGCCATTATTGGATAGCCTTGGCTTTTACATTAAGACAGTAAAGACCTCAAGCCATTATTTGATATCCTTGGCTTTTACATTGAGACAGTAAAGACCTCAAGCGATTATTTGATAGCCTTGGCTTTTACATTGAGACAGTAAAGACTTCAAGCCATTATTGGATAGCCTTTACTTGTACATTGAGACAGTAAAAACCTCCAGCCATTGTTTGATAGCCTTTTGTACTTTCAGACAGTAAAGAAATTCATCAAATACATATGATTCATATCTATAGAAATCTGTCAAATGGATGTGACTCACCTCTATAGAAGGTCATTAAATAAGTTTGGACCATCTCCATCAAATAGGTATGGTCTGTATCCATAGAACTCCAGCAAATAGGTATGGTCTGTATCCATAGAACTCCATCAAATAGGTATGGTCTGTATCCATAGAAGGAGTTCTATGGATACAGACCATACCTATTTGTTAGATTTCTATGGATACAGACCATACCTATTTGATGGAGTTCTATGGATACAGACCATACCTATTTGATGGAGATCAAATAGGTATGGTCTGTATCCATAGAAATCTAACAAATAGGTATGGTCTGTATCCATAGAACTCTAAAAAATAGGTATGGTCTGTATCCATAGAACTCCATCAAATAGGTATGGTCTGTATCCATAGAACTCCATCAAATAGGTATGGTCTGTATC
>NW_013671233.1:51142-56119 GCF_000517525.1 Limulus polyphemus
TTATCCATAGAAATCTAACAAATAGGTATGGTCTGTATCCATAGAAATCTAACAAATAGGTATGGTCTGTATCCATAGAAATCTAACAAATAGGTATGGAATATCTCTACAGAAATCCATGAACTAGATATGAATCATCTCCATATATATCCAACAAATAAGTAGTAATAGATATCCATTATGACCCTTATATTTTAACAACACTATGGACATCTGACTTAATATTCTCTGATATGGTAAAGACATTATGGACATCTGACTTAATGTTCTCTGATATGGTAAAAACATTATGGACATCTGACTTAATGTTCTCTGATATGGTAAAGACATTATGGACGTCTAACTTAATGTTCTCTGATATGGTAAAGACATTATGGACGTCTGAGTTAATGTTCTCTGATATAGTAAGGCACTATGGTCATCTTAGTGTTCTCCAATATAGTAAAGACACTATGGTCATCTTAGTGTTCTCCAATATGATAAAGACACTGTGGACATCCTACTGAGTATTCTCCAATATGGTAAATACACTGTGGACATCTTACTTAGTGTTCACCAATGTGGTAAAGACACTATAGACATCTTAGTTAGTGTTCTCGAATATGGTAGACATCTTACTTAGCATTCACCAATGTGGTAAAAACATTATGAACATCTGACTTAGTGTTCCCCGATATAGTAAAGACACAATGGACATCTGACTTAGTATTCTCCAATGTGGTAAAGACATTATGGACATCTTACTTAGTGTTCTTGAATATGGTAGACACTATAGACATCTTAGTTAGTGTTCTCCGACTTTGTAACTTTTGTAATTTACACAGTTTGAAAAGTGTGCTTTCATAGCAACTAGGATATGACATTTTTTAGCTCTAATAAGACAAATATCGAATTTAAATACCTTCTACCAAAAATAACCCATTCATTTTCATACAATTGAGTTCCTTGTTCACTGTCTCAAAGAATGGAGCACGATTTTTGTTTCATGGATTAAAGAAAACTATGATCTCTAAGATTAATTAATTAAATTCTTCATGATCAACTATTATCTCTAAGATTAATTAATTAAATTGTTCATGGATCAACTATGATCTCTAAGAATTAATTAATTAAATTGTTCATGGATCAACTATGATCTCTAAGAATTAATCAATTAAATTGTTCATGGATCAACTATGATCTCTAAGATTAATTAATTAAATTGTTCATGATCAACTATGATATCTAAGAATTAACTAATTAAATTGTTCATGGATCAACTATGATCTCTAAGAGTTAATTAATTAAATTGTTCATGGATCAACTATGATCTCTAAGATTAATTAATTAAATTCTTCATGGTCAACTATGATCTCTAAGATTAATTAATCAAATTGTTCATGATCAACTATGATCTCTAAGATTAATTAATCAAATTGTTCATGATCAACTATGATCTTTAAGATTAATTAATTAAATTGTTGATGGATCAACTATGATCTCTAAGATTAATTAATTAAATTTTTCATGGTCAACTATGATATCTAAGATTAATCAATTAAATTGTTGATGGATCAACTATGATCTCTAAGAATTAATTAATTAAATTGAGACGCCAACCATTAGGAAACACCTGGCCTGATCTACATCTCCAACTTGCAGATGAAAGTTATTGAACTGTAAGTTTGTGATAAACATGAAAATTGTTAAACCGAGAGAATGTTTGTTTTTAATCGCTGATTTAATCTCTGCTTTGCCCGCCACAGGTATCTAAACCCGGTTTTTAGGGTTAGAAGCTTTCAGTCTTACTGTTGACCCACTGAGGACGCTATAGTATGTAAAATATACTGAGGTGGTTTGCTCATTATAAACAATCCTGTTATTTGTTATTAAAATAGCAGAAGTTAAGAACCGGTGCTCGAGATTCAGAACACAAATTATATGTATTACGACTTTTTGTTGTTTCGAATATATTCAATGGTAGAATGTTTATTTTATGCAGTTATACTGTTGGACTGTGAATTATGTTATAAAAGTAATTATACAACGGTTTCGTTTCTTCCCATGTTATTATTGTCCTGAGACAACTGTACCTGATCACATTACTAATAATAACTTGACAAAGGTTTTGTTATTTCTGTCCTGAGACAAGAGTGCCATGATCACAATGGAGTCATATCTACCAACACATTGTAAATACTTATAACTCCTAGAGGATGATAAACAGTAACATTTTGTTATAGATCTAGTTTCTAAAGATGTACATTATTTATGAAATACACAAATTCATCTGAATCATGGAACACGAAACCCCCTCTCCTCTAGACACAATACGAAACCCCCTTTCCTCTAGACTCAAAACGAAACCCCCTCTCCTCTAGACACAAAACGAAACCCCCTCTCCTCTAGACACAAAACGAAACCCCCTCTCCTCTAGACGCAATACAAAACCCACTCTCCTCTAGACACAATACGAAACCCCCTTTCCTCTAGACGTAAAACGAAACCCCCTCTCCTCTAGACGCAATACAAAACCCACATACAACTACCACCACTTTATCACATCCACAAATTCAGACATCTTGTTTATTTGTTGAAAACATACAGTCGAATTGAGTGAGTCCTAAAATTTACTTAGGCACTTTATTGTACACAACTCCGTTTTTACCTTGTGAATAAAAATTATATATTGCCGCCATTTTGTTTGACTGATATTAGCCCTCGTTTTTATAAAATCGTATGTAGAGGGGGTTAAATAACCCCCATATTTATCTACCACTAGTCAGCTAACACTTGTTTTTGTTACGTAGTCACTACTTTATAAGCAAATAGTGCCAGAACATTTCCTAACAGACATATTTCTTCACCAGAGAAATTATCCCTTGCCAACAAGGGGATGTTGATACAAGACATCAGTTCTTCGCTTATCTTGTGGTACGAGGAGGAAAACTGATAAACTTGAAACATCAGTTCTCTGCTTGTCTTGGTAGAAGTTTTGTTGCGTGATCTGACGTTTTTAATTGATGTTAATAGGTGGGGAAGCTTCGAATGTCACGTGATATGTATTTTCTTCAGAATAGTAAACCTACTTATGGGACGCAGAGGTGGGTGTTGTAAACCATTACCATGCTATGTGTTGTACCATATAAAAACATTCCAGGGGCTATTAATAATGGCTCTACAAAGTAATTAGACGTTTTCCAGACTTGTGACCTTTAACCGGAGTCACAAATGAATGTTTATGGTATGTTTTGAATATAATAACCTATAACAATTTGACAAAAAGGAGTCTGTAATTATTTTATTTCTTGACATCTTTCTAATCCCTTTTAGACCATCATTTCTAAAATAAAGTTAAAATTTTATTTTGCCTAATCACTTTGTTTAAAGGACATTGACTAATCCTGTAGTTTGTTAAATGTACGACAGATGTCACTGAGAGAAATCTTACGACATCATCGATGTTTTGAATGACTTTTTAAAAATAGTGCCAGTGATTCATTTATAAAGAAGTTTCTGTGAGTGTGAACTGTTTTTTTGCTAACTTGACCATGACTTTTCAGTGTTGTCTACTTTAACTGTCTTTTCATGATTTAGGAAAATAAAAGTATGATCAACAAAGAATGGTTATATTCATGGAAAATATTATCTTTGTATTTAAATGGTTTCGTAACTTGTAACTGATATAACATTGTTGACATGGTAAAGCTCTATCTATAGATAATGATTCTAATTCAATTTAAACTAATTATGTAAAGAATTGTGCACCAAGAATATGTAATAATATTGACATCAACTACAGCTACACATATTGGTTGTTGTTGTTGTTGTTTTTTTACCCATAACCATACTTTTATAGTGCCTGTTGTCATTGTTATTTCAAACTAATCTTATGATAAGGCAGGTACAGTCAGAAACATTTTGATAGTAGCAAATATTGTGTAGTAACTCATTATATGTAAAGTCGTTAAATTAGAAGAAGAGATGCCCAAAAAATCAAACTAGAAGACAAGATCTTCACAAGCTAAACAAGGAAGATAGTAGCCCCAAAAATTAAATGAGGAGGAGAGCCCCAACATATTAAACTAGACTAAGAGATGTCCAACATATTAAACTAAAAGACGAGATGTCCAACATATTAAACTAAAAGACGAGATGTCCAACATACTATACTAAAAGACGAGGTTCTCATAAGCTAAAGAAGGAAGATGAGAGTTCCAACAAATTAAACTAGAAGACGAGATACCCAACAAATTAAATCAGGAGGAAGAGAACATCAACATATTAAACTAAAAGACGAGATGTCCAACATATTATACTAAAAGACGAGGTTCTCATAAGCTAAAGAAGGAAGATGAGAGTTCCAACAAATTAAACTAGAAGACGAGATACCCAACAAATTAAATCAGGAGGAAGAGAACATCAACATATTAAACTAGAAGACGAGATGCCCAACATATTATACTAGAAGACGAGATGCCCAACAAATTAAACTAAAAGACGATATGTCCAACATATTTTAGTTTAATATGTTGGACATCTCGTCTTCTAGTTTCAGGAAGACGAGATGTCCAACAAATTAAATCAGGAGAAAGAGAACCTCAACATATTAAACTAGAAGAAGAGACGTTCAACAAATTAAGCTAGGAGACGAGATTCCTACAAGTTAAACCAGGAGGGGGAGAAGGCCCCAATAAACTAAAGTAGATGTAGAGATGTCCAACAAATTAAACTAAAAGATGAGATATCCAATATATTAAACTAGAAGACGAGATGTCCAACATATTAAATCAGGAGGAAGAGAACATCAACATATTAAACTAGAAGACGAGATGCCCAACATATTATACTAGAAGACGAGATGCCCAACAAATTAAACTAAAAGACGATATGTCCAGCATATGAAACTAGAAGACGAGATGTCCAACAAATTAAACTAAAAGATGAGATATCCAATATATTAAACTAGAAGACGAGATGTCCAACATATTATACTAG
>NW_013671233.1:56462-57436 GCF_000517525.1 Limulus polyphemus
TCAACATATTAAACTAGAAGAAGAGACGTTCAACAAATTAAGCTAGGAGACGAGATTCCTACAAGTTAAACCAGGAGGGGGAGAAGGCCCCAATAAACTAAAGTAGATGTAGAGATGTCCAACAAATTAAATAAAAAAGGACAAGCCCTAACAAATTAAACTAGAAGGAGGAGAGACATTAAAAAAAGTGGGGGGGGGACCCTAGAAAATTAGCTGAAGAAGTTTTCCCCTCCAAAAAACAAAAGAGAGGTTCAAAAAATATATACTCAAAATATTGTTTTCTTGTTTATTTCTTTTTTCAACTTTTAGTTTATGAAAGTATAAAACATCACCTGAGCTCACGAAACTTTCCCTCTCGTCAGCAGTTCCAAATTTGAGACAGCTATGCGTTGACCCCAGGGTTTTTAACCTCGCTGTTTATCCGACGTATCGTTTAAAGTGCTTTTTGGTTGAAAGTTCCAGGATCCCTCAATGATAACATGGAATTATTGATTCGATATATACATAGAAGTATTTAAAATGTAATAAAGATCTCTTGTTCCAGAGAGTAATTGAATTGTCGTAGTGAGTTCATTGGAACGTTTATAAACAAATACAATGTATACTTCTAGCTAAATGGAGATACGGTATCATACATTGATATGAGCAACGTCTGTTGAAAACTAAATGTAAAGATTACTTTAGGCTAAAAAAAAGTCATTCATCATGTAGCTAAACTTTATGATATTTATATCAAAAATAAATACAAAAACTCCCACTATTAAGGCATATGTTAACTTTCTTTTGATGAGATATAACAACCTCTTTAATTGTTTTCTTTCATCCTAAAATTCTTCACGATTTGGATAGTTGGAACCTTACTAAAAGTAAGTTTTATTTTCAATAGATCTTTATAATATAGAGATTCTTTGAACATACGTTCAGCTTTCTTTTCGCACATTTTTTACTGTGTATTGGCATCAAGTTTTAACTTG
>NW_013671233.1:57925-61342 GCF_000517525.1 Limulus polyphemus
AAATCCATGGAGTGGGTGCCGCCAAATTTGAGAAGGGGGAGAGGAAGGCCAAAGAAGACAAGGCGAAGAACTTTTAAAGAGGATTTTGAACTGGTGGATCTAACATTTGACCAAGCGGTGGAGACCGCTCATGACAGAGGCGGATGGCGAGGTCTCGCTGACCAATATTCCCAACGGAACGGGAGGAACTATATATTAACCCTTATGTTCCTACCGTTCGTTTGTTTGTTTGCAAATAAGCACAAAGCTGCACAATGGGCTATCTGTGCTCTGCCAATCACCGTTGTAAACAACGAAAGTGGCCATCTGTACAATTTACTTTGTCCCTATCGTTTAAGAAATTTTAGTTGCTGGTGTCATATATATTGGATTTAGATTGTTCTAATGTAAACTTCAATCGCATTCTGGATGGATGGATATTAAACATGCCCCCAAAAAAAACTATTTATCAACAACTATTTCTAAAGTTTTTCATTTCTGTTAACTTAATTGCCCAGTTTTCAAAGATTAGTCGATATTATATTGATTTGGAGGTTTATAATTGAAAGAAAGAGTAAGTTGTGTAAGTCTTTTATTGCTCCTCTTTGGTATGCAGGTAAACCACACGTTTTCTACCTTCTCATTTTAATGTGAAAAATTTCAAAATGTTTAGTTTAGTTTGAGTCTATGGAGTTTTCGTATAAACAGATGGTCCGGAAACTGTTATGTTGATTTCATTTTAGCTACCTTTGTTTCTATGTTCTTTTCTGGATACAATACCTGTTCTGTGGTGAGCATATTGCTGTGACACTGTAAAAAGTGCTGGATTCGTGCAATTCTGCCAGGTTTCTTATTAAGTGAGTCGGTTGACAGAAAGACATCTCGCGGGATGAAAGCCAGTTATAGTTAAAAAGTTATAGAAGGCAACTATCTAGTGTTCGCCGCAAGTAAGCACTGTGTTTTGTCTGATTAGATAAATAAAAACTGTTCATTTTGCTTTACACGTCGTGTCCAGTCTTATTATTTTTCTTAGTTTAACACTCAATACGTTTAGTATCTATCGTGTCAACGCCTTTTCTAAGCAGGCGAAGCATGACTATAAATAATTATACTTGTAATCAGAAATTAGTATTAGGCCTATTATATTTTAACACTACATTGTTTATTTATACCATTAGGAATTTTCTATAATTAGAAGAGTGTATAATAATATAATTTTAACTACACTATTGTTCGCCATATCCATTGGCGATGACGCGTTTCGCTCAATCCAGACCTCATCAGTGCAGTGTTAAAAAATATAATAGGCCCTGTATTAATGTCTTATGGTATGTATAGTTCATTTGAACTCAGTCAGTTTAGTTGAAATAAGATTTTTTTTTTTCGGAATTCATCTTGCTCAATCCTCCTGTTTGAGAAAATCAGTCAACATAAGAAAACCACACCATTAATCTTATTTGGTATCATGGCGCATGCGCAATGTAACAAAAACTGTCTTATTCTGTTCTAGCTACCAGATCATTTAAACTTTATGTCTGTTCTCTTTTTAGATCACCCCCTTTTCGAATTCGAAATAGAAAACAGATATTTAATTAACAGTACCCCTAACGAAAATCCCTTAGTAAGTGATTAAATAACTCGAGAAATTGATTAGTGTTTCCCACTCCAAGAACAACGGCTCCTCCCAGTGGCTTAGCGGTAAGTCTTATCGTTTTCCACGCTAAAAATTGGGTTTCGATACCCGCGGTTGGCAGAACACAGATGGTTCATCATGTAGTTTTGTGCTTACCAACAAAAACAACAGCAACTTACAAATATTTCAACCCATTTTCTGTGACGCTCGAATTAAACAATGACCATTGTGCATTATATTTGCGATGACCACTGTTTTTGCGATCTTTATTAAGTTGCCCCCCAGTGGCATGTCTGCGGACTTACAACACTATAAACCGGCTTTCGATAGATACCCGTGGTGGGCAGAGCACAGATAGTCCATTGGGTAACTTTGTGCTTAACTTCAAAAACAAACAAACTTTATTAAGTTGTAAAATAATATATTAATCAAAATATTTTTTTCTACACTGTATTCTTAACACGTTTGCTACAAGTTTAGAGAGAAAAGAAATATTGGATATATAAATAACTTTTCAACACTTACCCGTCTTGCACAGTGCGTTTTCCTTCATTGTAGATTTTGTTTGGTTTAGTCGTTATTAAGCATAAGGCTACACAATGGATTGGTGTTGTGCCCACCACAAATATTGAAACCCGATGGCCAGCGTGATAATCCTTCAGACTTACTGCTGAGCCACTGGAGGGAGGGGGCTTCAATATAGAAGAGTTTATTTATTTTAAGCGGTAGAGCATGAAATTAAATTAGTGGTTTACAATGTTATTTTTTTAATTTCTATCTTTTTTTTTGTCTATTTAAACCCAATTAAAAATAGGCTATTGTGACAGATAATTAGATTTGTTTTCCATCCATGTTACAAATCTAACATTACAACGAATGGGTAAATAAAAAGTAACATTTTTCTTTTCTTATTGTTTCCAAGTAAGTTTAAAGAGCTCCAACGGTAATATCCGGGGTTAGATACCTTCGGTGGCCAGAACACACATAGGCCATTGTGTAGCTTTGCGTTATTAAAAACAACAACACTCAATACCTTTCCTACTAGAAGCCATTTGTTTAATGTGTTGGGATTCGGATCGAAAGTTCTGAGTTCTCAGGTTTGAGTGCTATGCCTTGAACATTCAGCAATCAGCGCAGTATAAAAGTGGTATTCAGTCCTGTTATAAAGAGTCGAGCAAAGTCCTTGTGGTTGTAGGTGCTGTTGGTTGGTGTGTTCTCTCCGGTTATATGTTCAACATTAAGGAAGGCTTTAACTGAATTCTTTATATAAGTGTCTCTGGCCTGGCTGTTTTGCTCAAATACGTATAAACCGCCGTTCAGGTTGAAAATTACAAATGATACTTGTAACATTGCGCATGCGTGAAGTAACCTGTTCCGTGTATGCTCTATACTGAATGGCTATTGCACATATAATTGAGGTTCGAACTTACGGTATAGAATACATTCTGAAGTTATCGTAATGCCGACATCACCAAGACGTGATGACTACCATACTTTGCCAGTCAGAAATACATTCGTTTGATCTTCACCAACCATATTTGATTACGTTATAAGTATGTTGATGCTGATCATAACCAAAAAAAACTTTATTCTTCTTGATTGTTCGATTGGTAGGTGGTGCCCCCTAGTGGCACATTGGCATGTCTGTGGACTTACAACGCTAGAAACAGCGTTTCGATACCCTTGTTAATACATATATATGTTTTGTAGTTCGTATAGTTTAGGTACAAGTTAAAACTTGATGCCAATACACAGTAAAAAATGTGCGAAAAGAAAGCTGAACGTATGTTCAAAGAATCTCTATA
>NW_013671233.1:62264-67454 GCF_000517525.1 Limulus polyphemus
ATGGTTGGCAGAGCACAGATAGCCCATTGTGTAGCTTTCTGCTTATTTACAAACAAACAAACGGTAGGAACATAAGGGTTAATATTAAACTTAAATAGTAATTCTGTACTGGAAAGGGTGTTGTTGTATTTTCGTAGCCAAAGCAAGTGAAGTTAAAAGAAAATAGGTAAAGGCACCTGAAAATTATAAATTATGCAATTTTAATCACGAAGAACCTAGAACTAAAGATGCTGCGTGGTTTCCATCGTATACAAGGGTTTCGAATTTGTTGAATGGTTTTCAGCGCCCCTATACAAAAATTTTTCTTGTGTTAATCTTCTGTGATAATACTATTGTTTCGCCGCAAATGTTATTACTTCACAAAAAAATAGTGACGAATAATTAGCAAGAAGATGTGATTAGTTTCATGGGACGAACAGGCTCATTTGTGAATAACTTTTCAGATACAAAATGAAGAAAAAGACTCTACTTTCGTTTTTTATAACATCAAATTTTCATGTGATTATTATAAATATAGAGAAAAAAGTATTTCATTGTTTATTTGTTTTAAATTCATTTTGCATGTTTAAGTAAGATCTTGACAAGGCAAAGTATTAACCCAACTAAAAAAAGTATAATTGATTTTCGTCCGAAGAGTTTGAAAATTTGGTCAAAAGGAAGGCATTTATTCTTATTTTTCAATCTAGCCTTTCATAACTTACCCTAATTTGGATACAAAATTATTGGTCATAAAAGGTTGATTATTCTAATCTGCTAACGTTTTTATTATACAAACAGATGAATTATATCATTATATGGCAGAAAAAACAACAACGATAAACTACGATTGCTGGTCGTGAACACTGAGCTATACTCATTCACTGCTTTTACACCAGGTTTTTTGTTATCGTAATTGAAAATGTCCATTCCTTTTTTATTTGCTATTTTTTAAATTACCACTTTTGTAATTTAATCTTTTATAACTTTACATAAAAAGATTTGACACCTTATGTACGTTTTGTAGCAATATACCTAAAGTTTTATATAATTTGAAAATATTATTTGAGGTGGTCCCTATGTCTAGTTTGGAAACACATTTCAACAACAGGGGAAATCCATTCTTTCTGTGAGTGAGTTAGTGTCGTGAAGAGGTATGTATTTTGTATCGATATAATCCAAGAACTTTATATTCTAACAAAGCACAAAAAGTATGACAATGAACAGCTTGTAGCGGAATGTGAACATTTACTTCATATGTCATAAAACAAACACTGATATAAATGAATTCAACATAACACCTGCAATAACTTTTATAAATCCCTGTTTAAATATGGTCTTAGTCTTAGCTATTCGATCAGGGTTAATTGCTTTTTATGTGTTTATTTAGTATTACGAAATGAAAGAGAGTACCATTTTAAAAAAATCTGTAAATAGTAACTCGCTGAAGTAGTTAACCATGGTAGTTTGGTACTCTGCATACTTCAACTTTAAGCTAAAGTTCAAGATTTAACCTAGCATTAGTAAATAGTTATACATGTTACTCATTATTTTTTTGTGAATGGCTTAGGTATGATATTTTAACCAAATAGTATGTGTTAAAATATTTAAATTTCATATTCCAGGTAGTGATATTACCACATAGCTGACACATTTCAAGATTATTTTAAAATAATCTTTTTTTTGGCACATAAACACCTAAGCTTTTCACAAAAGTATGTAGATTAAAGCATCCATATTTTTGCAAATATGCTTTATATAAAAATCATGAAAACTAACATGCTAAGTGGTTAGGTTAGATTAATAACCCACCAAAACGTCAACCACTAACACATTTCTTACATATTTAAGAGGTATTCAAAGAATTTCAAAAATTGTATCAAATTAATTTATGTGTGTGAAGGGCTGTGGTATATCTTTACTAGTATTCATTAAGAATTAAATGTTTCAGGCCTAGATGTTTGGATTATTCTGGTATTTGTGAATTTGCATCTTGCAAATTTTTTTTAATGTATTAAATACCTAAAATAACACGTAGGTGACACATGTAACCTTGAATCTCTGTACCGTTCTAGATCTAGAATCTTTCATTAGGTTTAACACTTCTATAAACAATGCTGTTTTTCCTAGGCTAATTTTAGTTTATTGTAACATTGGGTTATTATTGTTCTGTTTAAGAAATAGTCTGTGGTAAGAGGGAAGTTCTCTGATATTTGTGGATTTGAGAACATTGGACAGCTGGGAATGTCTACACGGAAACCGAGGCGAAGGGGCAAACAAATAGCACGACTAATGGGAAATTTCATCCATTCTGTACACTTGCCCACTGTCTTGACTCGTATTTGTAATGACTGTGTGTTGAACGGTTACTCCATATCTCACTAAGGCCTCGGCCAACAATTTCTCCATCTACTGATAAGTCATTGCAGTTGATAATTTTACTGTTCAACAGTAATATATGAATGATAAAATTAATGGTGAAGTGTTTATTTTCTCTACAGATTTTAATTTAAATGCCTCCAAGTATATAGCTATAAAGTTATCTGATGTGGTCATTAATTCACAAGATTCACTAAGTTATCTGATGAGGTTATTAATTCACTCAACTCTACTGACACTCTATAAAAGTTTCACTGCAACATCAACAAAAACAACCTATTTCTAGTCTCTGAAAGGTGTTGAAGCAAGAATGGTGTTTTCAAGCTGAAGATGTGTTGAATATTGACCGTCATCCTTATACAAATACTAGAGTTTCTGACTTCAAAATCTTCTATTTAAGATGAAATACATTCTATAGACAGGACTTCCAAAAAACATTAAGTCTATGGAAACTTTTTGTGGATTAATACTGTATTAAATGTAATATAAAAAAAAATTAAATAGTTTTATCTATAGCTAGGAGTTGCTACTTATTAACAGAGAAATTACTTGGTTACAAATAGTTTTATCATTTGTATATTGTCTTATTTCAGTTTTAGGGCTGTCAGTTCTTCTCGGAATCCGCACAGCACCATCATGGTAGGTGTTACTTAAAGATTATATCAGTTTTAGAGTAATGTGCTAAAACCAAGGTTTCCAAATTTCAAACTAAGTCTTACGATTTTGGAAAAGAAATGAATATCTGATATCTTTTAATTTCTTTGTGCTGTCTTGAGATTTGCGTGCCTAACTTGAATAGATTGATCAGATAATTAGTTATAAAACATTGCTGAAAAATTACTTAGGAGTTAAAGCATATAATAAATAAGCCATTATTCATTCTCTTTCACAATGCCTATTTGTTGCCAAATTTGTTAGTCGTTTGTTTTGACTGGAAAAAATATTTTTGTTAAAAAATCTTGTGTACATACTGTGTAAGTGCTTGTTTCATCATCCAAAATTTACAACATGCATGCAACAATAAAGCCTGAACTACGACAAAATGTTCAACAGGAAGCACGTAATTCACACATGAAGTAATTAACAGGAAACAAATTACAACATGCATGCAACAATAAAGCCTGAACTACGACAAAATGTTCAACAGGAAGCACGTAATTCACACAGTGAAGTAATTAACAGGAAACAAATTACAATATGCATGCAACAATAAAGCCCGAACATGGGAAGGAACAGGCCATTACTAACTGGGACTCTAATACAGTTGGGAAGGAAGAGGCCATTACTAACTGGGACTATAATACAGTTGGGAACAAACAGGCCATTACTAACTGGGACTATAATACAGTTGGGAACAAAATAGGCCATTACTAACTGGGACTATAATACAGTTGGGAACAAAATAGGCCATTACTAACTGGGACTATAATACAGTTGGGAACAAATAGGCCATTACTAGCTGGGACTATAATACAGCTGGTAATGACCAAGCCATTATTAACTGGGAATACAGTACAGTTGAGAACAAACAGGCCATTATTTACTAGGACTATAATAATAGACACAAACATGCTAGAAGCTATGCCCAACAATGTATTTTTAAGACTGCCCTCACCAGATTTACAAAAGCAGTTTAATAATAATTCTAGTAATTTCACTTATCAATGTAAACTTGCAAACAACAATATGTTGATTTCAACCAGTCTATGAAACTACATTATTTCCCCTGATTACAATGTTAATGTCATCACAACCTTTTGAAAAGATATACAAGAAAATTAAGTTAATTAAAACTGTTAAAAAGTAATTAACAGGAAACAAATGGTCAGTTGGACACACACAATAACAATAAATAAAACAAGGTCAGCTTTGTCTCTCTCCAGGTCGATACAAACTACGAGTATGAATAACAATACATATAGGAGGCTTGTGTGGGTACATGTGCAACACTCGGGAATTGTGTACGTATTATGGTATAGTAGTATGTGTGAACGTTCCGATGCAATTCTAGTCTTACTACAGACAGTACTTTACTGTACTTGGTGGACAGGCCAAGCTAGTTAGAATTAAAACATTGATCATGATTGGCCAAGGTTGCTATTAACACTAGAAATAAAGGACTGCTAATCTGTTTAAAAGTTTTACAGATCACTCACTGTTTGTTTCTTTAAGATACTATGCAACATTAGCATGGTTTGGACTTATTTTTTATAATGTAACAAAACTTTCCAGAAAATAAGGTATCAAAAATTAGTTGAATAAAGATGTTAAATTGACAACTAAACATTAATTGTACTTTTTCAAAACAAGTAAGATATAAAAACATCAAAATTCTTATAATTGGGTTTCTTTTAGGGTATTTATAACTCAATCGTTTTTGAGGGTCTATGTTGTTTTTTTTCAGACAACCAACACTGCCTTATGGACAATCTGGAAATTTCCTTAAAATCAAGCCCTAACACTGATAAGCTTACAATCTCCTAACAACAAAACTTACATTTTGCATCCTTCCTCCTTGCTGTTAGAAGGAAATCTTTAATCTCCATGATCTGTTTTGGCTAAATAAATAAAATAAAAGTTGTTTACCCTCACTACAGCAACATTAACACATGAGATTAATTACAACATGAATACAACAATAAAGCCTGAACTACGACAAAATGTTCAACAGGAAGTACGTAATTCACACAATGTGTGTTGCACATGTACCCACACAAGCCTCCTATATGTATTGTCATTCATACTCGTAGTTTGTATCGACCTGGAGAGAGACAAAGCTGACCTTGTTTTATTTATTGTTATTGTGTGTCCAACTGACCAAAACTTCCATAAAAT
>NW_013671234.1:0-2042 GCF_000517525.1 Limulus polyphemus
AAACAGATCTGTTCCAGAATCTCGAAGCTGTATGTGCGAAAACACGTGTTAAATTAATACACATTTTCCTAACATCCATAATTGTTGTAAATATTTCTTGTGCAAAATAGCACAACTATTTTACTTGTTGTTGTTGTTGTTTTTTAACACAATGTATTTATAATTGACTAAGTGTTCTAAATGCGCTTTTTTATTTGAAAAATACGGCTTTATCGACTAAAATATGTTAGTTTTACTTAACAGTGAATAGACAAGTTAATAATACGCTCAGTTCACTGGGCTGTTTTTTGTTTTTTTTTATCATGGTATATTTACAATTTAAAACCAGTGGAGAAAACTTATAATATTATTATATCTTTACATTATTAATCAAATTAAATGACAAGTTCCAGATATTACCGATGTTTACTAGCCGACCGAGTTTGTCCTATTTCCATAGGCTCTGATTTTTTTTTGTCTGATCGTATTTCGTCTAATGACGACGCAAAAGCTATAAGTAACCATCTGAGGTACTTTCAGTAACTTTTCTTGGCTTGCTGTATACGTTTGAATAATAAAACTTGTATTTGTCAATTGAGTACTAAAAGTTTTTACGATCTGCACCTTATCAGAAAGAGTTGAGAGAATTATTCAAAATATGACTTTAGTGAAAAATTCTAGACTGTTCAGTTTCGAAATAAATGATTAACGACAACCATATTAGTTTCTCTCTCCTGGTCACTGATATCAATAAATTAGTCTCTCAACATTACACATAAATACGAAAACCAAGATCATATATAAATGATTAACGCCAACCATATTAGTTTATCTCTCTTGCCCAAGATATGAATAAATTAGTCTCTCAGCATTATATATATATATATATATAAATACAGAAACCAAGATCATATCTAAATGATTAACGACAACCATACGAGTTTCTCTCTTGATCATTGATATCAATAAAGTAATCTCTCAGCATTATATTATAGTACAGAATACCAAGTTCACATCTGACTGATTACGACAGCCATATCGGTTGTTATAAGTGTTTTGATGTAATAGTGCCTTTCGACTGAAACACTTCTGAAAAATCTACGCGAAGCGAGTTTATCAGGTTATCAGGAAGGACCGCCGATTTTTGTTTTACCTTTACTTATTCAGCCACACCTGTTGTGTATATCAGACAACTCATGTGTGGAAACGCACGTTCTGATGAGCTGTGTTACACGTTAAATTTTTATAATGTGTACGTATCTTTATGCTTTTGCGAGGTTTTTGGCGGTGCATGTTAGATCGTGTATACTAGTATTGAACGAGTTCCAGTCTGACACTGATTGTAATATAATCTATTTTCTTTCGGAATTTCAGCGTCGTTTATAATGATAGTAATTTGTGTATGCCGCGGGATAAGGTGAAGCCGAGAAACCAGTTGTAATAGGGTAAAGTCGAACCTTGTTTGATTAAAAAGAACGTTTAAATTATTAATAATATATGGTTTGAAATAAAAAAAAACAATTTATCTCAAGCAAATTTAACCGGGGACAGGTCATCTACCTATATGATCTTGGTTTTCGTATTTATGTGTAATGTTGAGAGACTAATTTATTGATATCAGTGACCAGGAGAGAGAAACTAATATGGTTGTCGTTAATCATTTATATATGATCTTGGTTTTCGTATTTATGTGTAATGTTGAGAGACTAATTTATTGATGTAGGATCAACAACATTTCTCATATATCCTAATATAAAACGAATCATAAAAACTATATTATTTGCTTTAGAAATAATTCATCAACATTTACTAGCAACTTCATTGTGGTCTTGTCGAAATGTTGTTCGGTTAGCTTTTATTCATGACGTACAGATCTAGTTATGTTAAGTTTTAAAACATCTATGTGTAAAAATGTAAGAGGAGCTTTAGGCCGCATATAAGGTTTTTAAAACATCTATGTGTAAAAATGTAAGAGGAGCTTTAGGCCGCATATAAGGTTTTTAAAACATCTATGTGTAAAAATGTAAGAGGAGCTTTAGGCCGCATATAAGGTTTTTAAAACA
>NW_013671234.1:2481-4322 GCF_000517525.1 Limulus polyphemus
CATTGTGTAGCTTTGTGCTTAATTTCAAACAAACAAAATAATTTAGTATTCTATCATCATCATCATCTTCGATTTCCCTATTTCCAAATTAAGAGTCATTTTCTTTTTCATCGAATCCTTTCTCAAAGTAATGATGCTTAATATATTTATCATCCTGTGCCACTGGGGGGCATTATTATTTGTAAGCCATTTTATACAGAAGTCTAGACACGATAAGAAACTTTGTGATTCCCAAACATGAATTCGATACTGTAACCGCTTCAGGTAAAAAATAATATTAACTAATTGGTAAAGTTAAACTCTAATTACTTGAAGGAATAGTTCATTAATTTTCATTAATTTTGGTTTTATGTTGTTTTTTTATATACCCAAGCTCAATGTTTATTAATGATCAGTTTTTATAAAGGTTGCACGACATACATTCATTTGATGACATTACGTTATTTACAAGCAATTAAACATTTGATTGCAAGTATAAGAACTTGTTTAACACAATGAGTTCACGAGAAGTTCATTAAGACAATTTCCGGTGAGCGTTTTCATCATTATTTATGTAAACATACCCTATCGTGCAGTTAGTTGCCTTGTACCAGTATATATAAACACTCACAGTTAATACAAACATGCTGCGCAAGGAAATTCTGAGGCACTCTAGATATGAACAGGTTTTAGCAATATCCGATTAATAAATGTGTATTGTTTACTTAACACATGTGCACCAAGGCCTTTAGACGCTGTAATACAACGCGCGTTCAAAGCCCTTGCATCTTCCCCAGCCCATCAGGCAGTCGGCAGATGTTAACATCGTTTCATACCACGTCCCTCTTGCAGGTCTTCTAGAGGATATTCTACACAATATTTAGTATAAACCTGTATTATTACACGTGATCACGAGAACTAAGTCAATCCTGGCCTGAGGCGTAGCAGAGCAAGTTGTATTAAAGTGTATAACAGTCGTATTGTACGAGGTTAATCAAATCTATATGCTGTTGATCATTTAATGAATGAGAATTATAAACTATAGTAAGATGTAAACTTCCGGTTTAATAATGTGGTGTGAAAAGTTTCATGTATCGGTCTTTAACTGTTTTCGTATAAGATTGACAGATGAATCATAAATGTATTGAAGAAAAATGCTTGTATATTGTATACATTCACTTGTACTACAGTTACTTGAACAAACACAGGAAAGAGTTGACGTTTAACTTCCGTAAGGATATTAAAAACATACAGGACAGTGCACAATACGTAAACATAAAGACACGTAGCTAAGCCTATTTCGTGCAACTTACAACTTCACTCTTAACCCTATATTGTACATTGTAATGTACAGGTTACATGTTTTTGTTACTTGATACGTATACAAATGCTTCAGTTATGTAACTTCGAGATAACAGCAAATAAAACATGGAACAGTGTTACTTTTAGGTTACTAAATGTACCCTAAAGAGCAAGAGCAGTGTTGTGTAGCATGTTGTAGTGGACAAAGAGGTAGAGATCCTTGGTGTTCAAATGCATACTCGACCTTTCTGGAGTCTCGAGGGTGTTGCTGGAACTTATCAGAAGCTCGAAGTCTGATTATGTGGTTTAACTGTAAGAATTCGAGCAAGAGCAGTGTTGTGTAGGGTTCAGATTCAGCAAGAAGCAAGCACTCCACGTCTCAAAGAGGCTTTTTGAGGTACATCTCGACATCGTCCATCTTCTTCAGCTACCACCATACTTCAGCCCAGGCTTCTCCAGATTAAAATCAGAGGAACTAACTACATGCACGACGTCGAGATCTGCACCTGGTTTCAAGTTTAGGAAAGACTTGATGAAGAAACTATCAAAGTGAATGTATG
>NW_013671234.1:4823-7142 GCF_000517525.1 Limulus polyphemus
ATTTCTAAAATACGCCTTAATGTGTGGTTGAATCTGACTGGTGATTTCTAAAATACGCCTCAACGTGTGGTTGAATTTGACTGATAATTTCTAAAATACGCCTTAATGTGTGGTTGAATCTGACTGGTGATTTCTAAAATACGCCTCAACGTGTGGTTGAATCTGACTGGTGAGTTCTAAAATATGCCTCGACGCGTGGTTAAATCTGACTGGTGATTTCTAAAAATACGCCTCAACGTGTGGTTGAATCTTACTGGTGATTTCTAAAATACGCCTTAACGTGTGTTTGAATGGGACTGGTAATTTCTAAAATACGCCTCAACGTGTGGTTGAATCTGACTGGTGATTTCTAAAATACGCCTCAACGTGTGGTTGAATCTGACTGATAATTTCTAAAAGGCACCTGAACATGTGTTTGAATCTGAATGATGATTTCTAAGAAACATTTAAAGGTGTGGTTGAATCCGAGTGATGATTAAAGGGAGCCTAAACGTGTTCGAATCTGATTGGTAATTTCTAAAAGACACCTGAACATGTGGTGGAATCTGAGTGGTGATTTGTAACATGTATTCGAATCGGATTGGTGAGAGATATTTACTATGTGATTTACAGATCCTCACATTACTCCATCTGTTCTTGCAGTTTAGCAACTCGTTTCTCAAGAAAAAGTTCAGTTTTCTTCCAGTTTTGTTTTCTGTCCTTTACGACATTACGTCCATACGATAATAGTAAACTTCTGTTCCTGTTCACTTATTTGAACTTGGTAGTAATGGTTTGTACTATCAAAAAGTATGATAGAGGCATTAATACAAGAAAAAAATTACTTTTTCTTGGGAAATGAATGCTCATATACGAATTACGTTAAGAAAAGCCATAAACACAGACGCTGTCGGATTCACCCCAGTCTAATCTTTGTTGTTCTAACTTGACTTTACGGCTTTTATCGTTCATGTTTGGCCTGGCATTGCCTGGTGATTAAGGCACTTGACTGGTAATCTGCGGATCGCTGGTTCGAATCCCTTTCCCAAACATTCTCGTACCTTTTAGTCTGGGGACTTTATACTGTGATAGCCAATCCCACTTTTTTGTTGGTAAAAGAGTAGCCCAAGAGTTGGCGGTGTGTGGCGTTGACTAGTTACCTTCCCTCTAGTCTGTCACTTCAAAATTAGGTACGACCAGCACAGGTACCTTCGAGTGGCTTTGCACATCCGTACCTAAATCGTTGCTTTAAATTTATCATTGACATACAGTGAAATCAATGTGGGTTTAAATTTTCAAGTTCAAGTTCAATTGTTTCTAACCGGAGGAAGTATGGGAAGAGGGTGTACATTTGGATATTTATCCAGTCCTGAATTTTCTATGCAAAGCTTAGCTGCCAAGCCTCGGTATTTCACACTGTTAGTGTGTAACGTTAGCGCATTTTTGTATCGGGAACATTTATTTCTGTATTGTTCTTTTGACTCTGATCTGAGACGTACCAGAAACACACAATCAAATAAAAAAACTTTGAAAGAATATTTGCTTACAGTACTTTATAAACTACTACCAATTGACAAGTGGGTTTAACTCTTTTTTTTTTTTCAGTTGCATATATTTTATATTTGGCTTATACTGAGTTTTCGTATTCATAATGAGCCTGTAAAATATATTTCTGCTAATTCTTCATCTAATATAATTACTCTTTATTCATGTGTAACTATTGGAACTATTATAATTTTTTGGACAGTGTGTGTTTAGGGAAGTTTTGTTTTTAGTTTAGTACTTATGTGATCATTTCGCCAACGATCAGTTCAATTTTCTTATGTTACGAAAATTGTATTAAATTATTTGTACATTCTTTCTGTAGTCACTTGCTGAAGTGTGACATCAGGATCAACATTTATACAACTGTGAATTGTACCATTTCAAAAATGGTAAATGGGCAAGCAAACCTGATGTGTGTGTGGAGCTCCACATCATGATGGGGTGCCACAAACAGGCGGAACAGCTCTGCGGTCAAGAATTAAATCATACATTCACTTTGATAGTTTCTTCATCAAGTCTTTCCTAACCTTGAAACCAGGTGCAGATAATGGGCAAGCAAACCTGATGTGTGTGTGGAGCTCCACATCATGATGGGGTGCCACAAACAGGCGGAACAGCTCTGCGGTCAAGAATTAAATCATACATTCACTTTGATAGTTTCTTCATCAAGTCTTTCCTAGCCTTGAAACCAGGTGCAGATCTCAAAGTTGTGCATGTACTTAGTTCCTCTGATTTTAATCTGGAGAAGATTGGGCTGAAGTATGGTGGTAGCTGAAGAAGATGGACGATGTCGAG
>NW_013671234.1:7564-10651 GCF_000517525.1 Limulus polyphemus
TTTAGAAATTACCAGTCACATTCAAACACACGTTAAGGCGTATTTTAGAAATCACCAGTAAGATTCAACCACACGTTGAGGCGTATTTTAGAAATTACCAGTCACATTCAAACACACGTTAAGGCGTATTTTAGAAATCACCAGTAAGATTCAACCACACGTTGAGGCGTATTTTAGAAATTATCAGTCAGATTCAAACACTCGTTGAAGTGTCTTTTAGAAATCACCAGTCATCTTTAAACACACGTTTAGATGCTATTCAGAATATTTCTGTAATAAGAAAGTCACTTCTACACCACCCATACGTTTTGTACTCCAGTCCACACAGAATTTTTTTTTTACTCTGAACTAAAGGTGTATGACCCTTTAGTAACCAAAATCTTTAAAGAAACTTCTTTAGGTATAAGTAGGTAATTTATACTTGCGTTTATATATGTTATTCAGTAATTGGGGTTATGGAGCAAGAAGAAAAAAAAAATTTGTATAGTTGGTTCATTGTTAATGAATATTTAATGATTGGTAATAAAATAAAGATAAGCATTATGTAAAAACTCTAATGATGATGTAATGTTCTAGTTCTAAACCCGCCTTTTTTCTAACACTCCCTGTCAGTAATTTTAAGGCTTGTCTATTTTTCAGATATATATATAGGCTTATCGTGTCTTGGAGGTAATAGATAATGACATATTGGTGGCTGTCCTGTTTAATACGCCCTCCGCTTGTTGTATACCATTAGAAAATTGTATAGTCCAACTAATTCCTATTGCACGTTTAGAAAAAAAAATTCTAATCTTTAATTTTCAAACTGATACTATTCATGCATACAACGTGATAATTATTTTATTACCTATTCTTGTCGAGAACCATTTTGTTGTTATTTTGGTACAATATATTTTAAGGCTCCTCAACATTAAATTAACCGTTCTATGATCAACTCTGCTGCTTTATCTGTTTAAGATTATTACAGAGTTAACCAGTCAGCTAATGAATATTATCCAGTATTGTGTGATTCATACTTAACAGTATGTTTTTTTTTAAGGTTTTGTTTTCTTCTAAAGATCCTAATCGCAAATGGCATTCGAACCAACAGTGTTTTGGCCTAACAGAGAAATTGTGTCTACTGAAGAGAATTGTACCATTCTGTTCAGCATTATCATGGATATTGTTGATATGTTTGGGCTAGAGTATTGATATATATCTTTTTGGGATGGGCCCGGCATGGCCAGGTGGAAAGGGCGCTTGACTCGCAATCTGAGGGTCGTGGATTCGAATCTCCGTCCCACCGAACGTGCTCGCTCTTTCAGCCGTGTGGGCGTTATAATATGACGGCCAATCGTACTATTACTTGGTAAAAGAATAGCTCAAGAGTTGGGGGTGGCTGGTGATGACTAGTTGCCTTCCCTCTAGTCTTTCACTGCTAAATTAGGGACGGCTAGTGCAGATAGCCCTCGTGTAGCTTTGCGCAAATGTCAAAACAAACCAAGCCAATCATATTGGGAATTATCTTGGTTATATATGTATAGGTAAACTAGTATTGTTGTTTTGATCACCTACCTATCAAGTCAATGCTATTATTCAGAAATAATCAGTGAAAAAATGCGATAGGAGACAGCATTTTAATCATTATAAGTAAGAACGTAAACACAGTATATTTAATTACCTACACTCCTTATTGGTTTTTAATTCTCATCTATGTAAGTGACATACCTTGATCAGAAGTTAATATTAGTTTATAGACAGGGATAATGTGGGTGTATTTACTTCGTAGAAGAATTCAGAATCAGTTTAAAAAATGTTAGAGTTAGTATTGTAATGATTATATCTGATGCCGTAAGAGTTAGTATTGTAATGATTGTATCTGATGCCGTTAGAGTTAGTATTGTAATGATTGTATCTGATGCCGTAAGAGTTAGTATTGTAATGATTGTATCTGATGCCGTAAGAGTTAGTATTGTAATGATTGTATATACTTCATCCAACTTTGCTATCCATTTCAAATGAACTGTTGGTTGGATTATCAAAGTGTTAATTTTAGTGTCTATGTTTTCGGTAAAGTACGCCGCCATTTCCATAGATGATATAGTTTTACTTTTATCATGCGTTTACCGGTTTTTGGAAACCTTTTGTATTTGGTAGATGTTTTCTGTTCATTGTTATTAAACAAATAAGATAAAGCGTCTTTATTTTGTAAAAGTTTGTGCCTTCTGGCTTTTTTTTGGAGAAAAGGGGATTATAGGTAATTTTTCATGGTCGTCCATCATCCTGGATCTTGTGAGAACCATGGGATCCAGTTGGGCTACAATAATGAACCACAATTGGGTCATCTATCCACCAATTTTATTCTTCTTCAAGCCATGGCTGTGTCGCCGTTGGGAACACCTGTCCTTTTATTCATCCGTTTTACGATACTTCTAACAGTGTTTGTTTGTCGTGTAATAGTTATAATGAAGCTTTTTCTACAGGAACGTATTTATTTCACGTATATGTGATTGGTTTTATTACCATAAATATATATAGGCAGCGGAACAGTAGGGGTACTGGGGACAGATGCTCCCCACTCCAATTTTGGTCCGGTAGCGAATTGCCTCTTGGAGTAGGGAAGAGAGACTTTTTTTGTGACTTACCATGGAAAGTTACTGTTTCAGTTTGGATATCTATGATTAAACCCTTAGAACCAGTTACTTCAGTTACGGTTAACATAGAAAACAAGCTGCCCCTCAAATTCAAATATCGTCTATGATCAAACCCTTAGAGCCAGTTACTTCAGTTACGGTTAACATAGAAAACAAGGTGCCCCTCAAATTCAAATATCGTCTATGATCAAACCCTTAGAACCAGTTACTTCAGTTACGGTTAACATAGAAAACAAGGTGCCCCTCAAATTCAAATATCGTCTATGATCAAATCCTTAGAACCAGTTACTTCAGTTACGGTTAACATAGAAAACAAGGTGCCCCTCAAATTCAAATATCGTCTATGATCAAATCCTTAGAACCAGTTACTTCAGTTACGGTTAACATAGAAAACAAGGTGCCCCTCAAATTCAAATATCGTCTATGATCAAATCCTTAGAACCAGTTACTTCAG
>NW_013671234.1:10699-11939 GCF_000517525.1 Limulus polyphemus
CAAAAAACAAACAAAAACAATAATAAACAGAACTGCTTCACAGGGGGAGTAAAAAAAAAAAGGTAACTTTCTAAATATTAAACCTTCTTTTTATTGGTATTCTTCTATTTTTTTCTGACTTGATTTTCTATTATGTGGAGATTTGTTTGTTTACGTTTTCATTTTTATTTTATTTGTAGTAGTTTTTCTTTGTTGCCATTTGGATTAACTTTAGGTTCTTCCTGAATTAACTTTGTAATGTAAAGTTAATGTTATGTTGATATTTTTGTTTTGTGAATTACGTCACAGTAACTGAAGTATGCTGGTCATGTTTCTAACTAAACAAACAACTAACTTCAGAATTTAAAACACGCATATAAACATTTCGACTTCTGCCTTTAGGAGTTTGTTACCCGTTTAGTTTTACAATGAATTTATTCACAGTTACTGCTCTTTAATTGTTTGCTGTGTTTTAAAGCGTGTCACATATATATTTTTTACACAAGTTTGACTATCTGATAATTAAAATGACTCGAAATTTTCAAGCTAAAGAACTGAAAATATTTGTTTTATTAATTCCCGAAATGTTACAAAAAGGGTGAGAAATATCTAGTCTTCGTAAATAAAATACTATATAAATAAAAATTAGAATAAAAAGTAAAATTACATAAAACACACAATCCTATATTGTAATAATACCTAAAAAGGTTCCAACTAACTTTATGAGCATATTTAAAAGTGCTTTATCTATATTGTTGCAACACACACAATTGTAATAATACCTAAAAAAAGGTTCCAACTAACTTTATGAGCATATTTAAAAGTGCTTTATCTATATTGTTGCAACACACACAATTGTAATAATACCTAAAAAAAGGTTCCAACTAACTTTATGAGCATATTTAAAAGTGCTTTATCTATATTGTTGCAACACACACAACTTTAGCTGCCATCTATAATTGTGTTATATATTGTTCCAATTTTAATTAGCTTCTAGTAACATTAATAAATAAACGAGGTTTGCATTGTTCTAAGTTAGGTAGCCGCTAATGACGTGTATATTTTTTACAAGTAAGCACAAAATGAAAAAACAATTATTAAGAGTACATGATGATTTTTCAAAAGGTGTTAAAACAGGTAATAACGAAACTTTGGAAATGTGGGTTTTAGAGGAATATATGTAAGGTTTCAAATTCTATGACGAGGAACCCACTTTGAGACTAATAATGGTTGGAGACGGCTTGAATGGGTAATGAAGAAC
>NW_013671234.1:12939-37311 GCF_000517525.1 Limulus polyphemus
TGTAAGGTTTGAATTTGGTGTTTGCTTGGAATGAACGAATATATTTTTCGAATTCGGTAGTTATCTATATTTCAATTATTTCCGCACTATTGACTTTTCAAGGTTGACAGTTTGTAGCTTTTAGAAAGTAAATAAAGTTCCAGTTTGGAACCCTTGCGTTATAGAAAAAATATTATTATTATTTTGTTGATTAACTGGAGCGTGAACTCGGTCTATACTTCTTGGAAAATGAATTCGCATATCCTTTGAATTAAGACTGTTCCATAACATGTTGTTTTCTACATGTTTGCAAAACCTTGTGTGTTTCGTAGCAGATGCAATTCCTGGTTGACCTGTCGCTTCTCGATATCAGAACATCGACTTTACCTCCGTCTACAAACTTTACAAGTGGAACAAATATACTCTTTAGTCGAGAGTTGTATTGTTGGTGACTGCGTAGCCGATGTTGTCCTGCTAACTTATCGATGTGTAGATTCATTGTTAAGCGTCAACAGGTTCGTTTTCGTTGAGTAGAGGCCGCTTGTTATTTTGGTTGGAGAACAACAGTTTGAATGCTATGGAGCTGACACCTAATAATTCATACTCCCCGTTCCGTCTGTACGATTCATCTAAGTCTTTTGATAGTCGAAACTTTTCTTTTGGGGAGATAGATGGGCAAAAAACCACGTAAAATTCAAAAGCCTAAACTTAATTTTTAATGAAAGTCACTGTTATAAATCAACATCGTTGTGGATTGTTTGTGTATTTGTGTGTGTGTGTGTGTGTGCTCGCGCGCGGATACAGTTGATTGTTTCTTGCATGATCTGTTGAACAAATAATCTAGGTGTTTAGCATGTTATATGGTGGATGTTTTCTTTTCCTTGTTCCTGAAGGCATTTAAGTTAACTAAAATTAATATTTCTGCAGTACAAGTTGCGATAGCAATTTGATTTAACTCTGAGAGATATCTGTTGGTAGAGCATCCCAATATAGCTTTAAGACTAGCGTATCCAGTTGTTAGCTGTCACTTCTTACTAGTGTTTTTTAAAACCCCTCTTTCTTAATCGACAGTATTTGCGCCATTTAAAAATAGATTTGGCTAATTTATCTTCTCAGAATTGTAGTTACGGAGATTCAAAAGATTGACGAAGAAACAAAAAATCGTTATTGTTCAGAAGTCTTAAAACGGAGGTTAATCGAACCAGGAAAAAGTTTTTGTGTTTATGGATTGAGCGTTTATTGTTGTAACTTTTACTTTTAAGTTAGGTTTATTTAAATGCTACAACAACAAAAAACACTAGAACTAAAGTGTGTATTATCAAGTAACACATTTTTTGTTACCTGATGTTTCATAATTATTATAAAATGATCAGTACTTCACATCGAACAATGTGTACTGTCTGAAGTTGAGTACAATGGAACAACTCTTAGAAGACGTTGTATTAAATAAAATTACGCAACGTGTCGGATTTCATTTTTCAGGTGTATAAGACTAACCAAAATATTTTCCAATTGCAAAACGGTACATTACTTTGACTGCTACATACCTGTAGCCCAAAACCTGACAGCGGTGCCCCATTCTTGTCATTAGATGTGATGCACGGTCAATGCCTCAGGACTATTTCACAGACGTCTAACACACAGGAAGTGTGTGTACACTATTATTAATAACTATATTAAATTGAACTACATTTCTTTTCTTCACCTCCCCCATTTCCAACAAAGTTAAGCAGTCATGCTATTCATCTAAATAAATTTGAATACTGAGAGATGAATGGCGTGAAAAAATTAGTAATTATTTAAAATTATGAGAAATATTACCGTGATTTAAGATTATATTATCCCTAGACCAAACCTTTTAGTGATTCTGTTACCAATATCCCAATAATACTCAGATTTGTAGCAGCTTTTGTTTGTGACAAGTGCAGAGTCTTATTCGTCAACAATATTTGTCCAGATGTAAAATATCTCGTGGTAATTTTTCTCTGCGGAATTATATATACATATATGGGTCCAGTTGCCATGGTATTGCTTTCTTGTATTTCAAATATTTTTACGTAGTATATGCTTTGTACAGTTCAGTGTTGAAATATTAAAATTTCATAGGTGATTGTCATGATGTTTATATGTATGTTTGGAGCAACAAGAATTCTTGAAAGAAATACACTTTATTGTGGGGTTTCTCTGACTGTACTTAGAGTAGGAAATTATATAAAAATTTTGTTCAACAGCAGTTGTGTAATTCAAATGAAGTGGATTTTACAAATGTAGATTATTGTTGACTTTGTAACAGTGTAGGTATAGATTATTGTTGGGTTTCTTTGTAACAATGTTAGTATAGACTATTGTTGGCTTTCTTTGTAACAATGTAGGTATAGATTATTGTTGGCTTTCTTTGTAACAATGTAGGTATAGATTATTGTTGGCTTTGTAACAATGTAGGTATAGATTCTTGTTGGCTTTGTAACAGTGTAAATATAGATTATTGTTGGCTTTCTTTGCAACAATGTTAGTATAGATTATTGTTGGCTTTCTTTGTAACAATGTTGGTATAGATTATTGTTGGCTTTGAAACAATGTAAGTATAGATTATTGTTGGCTTTCTTTGAAACAATGTAAGTATAGATTATTGTTGTCCACTTTGTAATCTCACATGGGGAAGAGCAAGTCAGGTGTATATAAGAATAAAATAATTTGAAGTAAGATTTAAAAATGAATTTGTTTGTTGAAGAGTGAATATGATTTATCTTGGTGTGACAAGCTATTTATAGAGTATTACACAAAAGTATAATTAGTCAGCATGTAAATCATGTTCAATACAGCCCCAGGAATTCATAATGAATTGATATTGATACATATTAATGAATTGGAATCGTCTGCCCATTCTAAATCATAACCATCTAATTATCATAAAATAACCATAAAATAACATTTCGACCTAAGGTGCTATTAATTCCTTTTTTTTATATAGTTATTATTATACATTCTCCTTTAAGGTTTGCGGCGGCAGAGACGTATGTAAATTGATATTTATGAAGCCTTTAATGACCCAGAGTTTTTCTACTGGCCAATGTAATAGCATTCCAAGTTGTAAACTTAACTAGACCTAGTTACTAAGGTCTTAGACTGCCCTCTAGACCCAGAATAAGGCATTCAGAGTCTTTATTGCCCTGACTGGTGCACTATAAATCTTATTTCCTGAAGTTTGAAGCCTGTTATTAAGCTATGGCTATTTTTTTGATAGTTCTACCTATACTATAACATCTTATCTCTAATAATGTTTTTCTTGTTGCTTATGTAATGTTGAATTGATTTTACTTGTACTATGCAATAGAGTTCTCAAATTTATTTGCATTTTCAGCTTTTACCTATTGATCTCTTTTTGTGTGTGTGATATTTTAAGTATCTCTAGTTGTGTATGTTATATTTGTGAAGATTCTGGTTTTTAAACAAGTCAGTGTAATATATCAATTGATGATGTACTTGCCTCAATTTCACAATTTTCTATTCCTATTGAGCACAAGCAGTCAGGCTGCATATTAAATCATTTTTCTGGTTGATAGGGTGAGCTTGAACAACAACTTCTGCAGGCTAACCCTGTTTTGGAAGCTTTTGGAAATGCAAAGACTGTTAAAAATGACAACTCCTCAAGATTTGTAAGTAAAATATATTGCTTATTTAAAAGTGTTTTCATTATTATTATTTTTTGTAAGTTTAGTTAAGTTATTGATCATCATGTATATATAAAAATATATATTGTTTTTCTCAATAAAAGTAACAACAGATATTTTCCCAGTAATGATAACTTCCTTTATAGTCCTAACTAATTTTTTATAACTTCAGTATAGGTGCTGTTGAAGCATGTGTACACCCTCCATAGTGATTTTTCCCAATCGTATTACATACAGCTAAAACACATACCTACAACTTATTATATGTATTTATAAATTAATGAATAAGATTACTAAGACTTTTCATCACGTCGGTACTCGTATAATTTATTGCAGATCAGGGCTGGCTTGAGCTGGGCGTGTTACAGGTGGTACGTTTATTCTCAAAAATAATTTCATGAGCAAAAATATAATAATTTCTCGGTATAATGTTGGTGTGTAATGGATTTGTAAACCTGATGGAACTCTAGATTACATGAAAAAAATGAATAAAAATTTATTTAAATTAGGGACAGAGAATTAATATATTTTTAAGCTTCAAAACATACGTACAAAATACAGTGACTGAAATCTTAATTATTCTTCTGTAACATTTTGGTAACAGAATTACACCATCCATCAGAAGAATTTTTCTGTGACATTTTAATTAACAGGATTATGCCATCCATCCAAATAATATTTCTGTAACATTTTAATAACAAGATTACATCATCCATCCAAAGAATTCTATTGTAACATTTTGGTACCAGGATCAAACTGTCTGTCAGAAGAATTCTTGTGTAACATTTTGGCAACAGGATCACACCATCCATCCTATCTAAACAAAGAACAGTGGGGACTAGGTACAGTGTGTTCTTCTCATTATTTGTATTAGTAATTATTATGTTCAGGCCCTCTCAGAGGTTCAGAGAGGCCCAGACCACTTCTTTTTTTTGAGGCCCCTGACTATAATGAATATTAAAAATGATAACACATTAAAACAAAATAAGACAATCATTTACCCAGAAGAAAAGATAAACATGATTTGAATATTTTTTACTTCACATATCTTTATTAACATTTTTTACATATCATAAGTGCTTTTCTAGCCTTTTGTGTGCATAAAAACAAGTTGTGAAACTAAACCAATGCAAAACAGTAACAGTGTCTAAATTTGAAGCCCAGGGCAAATGGCTTCCTCCCCCTAATTGGCCCTAGTTATGTTTGCTGAAAGTAATTTCCTAAAATACGTGATTTCACCTTTATATCCATTTCTTTCTCTTTAAACTGTCTTACTGTAGAGTACTTTGGTAATTATTACTGTAGTTCAAATACTTTCTAACACTGAAGGCCTTCTGCCTTAGCAGCTTCAACAATGTATATGTACTTCTGCCTTAGCAGCTTCAACAATGTATATGTACTTCTGCCTTAGCAGCTTCAACAATGTATATGTACTTTTGCCTCAGCAGCTTCAACAATGTATATGTACTTTTGCCTCAGCAGCTTCAACAATGTATATGTACTTTTGCCTTAGCAGCTTCAACAATGTATATGTACTTCTGCCTTAGCAGCTTCAACAATGTATATGTACTTCTGCCTTAGCAACTTGAACAATGTATATGTACTTCTGCCTTAGCAGCTTCAGCAATGTATATGTACTTCTGCCTCAGCAGCTTCAGCAATGTATATGTACTTCTGCCTCAGCAGCTTCAGCAATGTATATGTACTTCTGCCTTAGCAGCTTCAACAATGTATATGTACTTCTGCCTCAGCAGCTTCAGCAATGTATATGTACTTCTGTCTTAGCAGCTTCAGCAATGTACATGTACTTCTGCCTTAGCAGCTTCAGCAACGTATATGTACTTCTGCCTTAGCAGCCTCAGCAATGTATATGTACATCTAAAAATATGTACCCAAGAAAAATAATATTGTTCCTGGTCTGCAGGCATAACGATTGAATGTCGGGCTTGAACTAATAAAGTAAACCAATAATTTGTATATATGTGCATAATTTATTTCATACCTACTTTATTCCACTTAACAGAAATGGTGTTACAATGAATTTTCTTTATTACTTTTACTAATCCTTCTCTACAGCCTCAGTGTTTGTTGATACTCTGAATGCTCTTGATAGACCACATTAGAAGTTCTTCCACCGTCCTGGGCCAAAATAAAGAAAGTTTTTGGTGATCCTGCTCTTGAACACCCAACATAGAATTGACCATGTAGAAACCAAGGCAATTTCAGATGTAGCCCTGCCACCTTAAGGGTCTGGCCTTGTGCTTTAGTTGCTATTTTTCCTGGCCAAAATGTAAATATTTTACATTTTTAATTAAAAAAACCTCAAAACAAAAAAATTTAGGAATAAAAATTGGTCCAAAACTGTGGAGTTATCAGCTAAACAAACATATTTTTGCTTTGGATATGGCCCAGGGTGGGTGGGACTGGGTAATAACCATCCTGTGAACCCCTTGATCCAGTGTATCATCCTACCAAGTTTAGTTGAGATTGGTCTGAAGACCACGGAGGAGTTGGCATACAAAGAAATGTTTTACTTTTATAAGTTTAGGTAGTCAGCCAGAATTTTGGAAACTTGAGATATATAATGGGTACTCATAATTTATATGTGACCTTTAAAATGTGTTGTTGAATTTTGTGATTTTTATACTTAAAAAATATACATAATCAAGAAATATACTTCTACCAATGAGCACATAATGTATTAGGCTGTTTCAAGTTTTTTTTATTAGGTTTTAAATATTAGTTTGATTTAGGTATAATGACCATTATGCATTAGTATCTCCATATTCTGTTATTGTAAACCTGTATTGATTTATCGATTTTGCTTTAAAAAACACAGGGCAAGTTTATTCGTATTAATTTTGATGCCTCTGGTTTTATTGCGGGTGCCAACATTGAAACTTGTATCCTTTGGTGAAATATTATGCCTTAGCATGAAAGCTATTTTTTTAGCATGAAGGTTATAATTTAGTATGAAGGTTATGATTTAGTATTAAGATTATTTGTACAATAATTCATATCGTACAGACAGTCCAGTTATCCTTTAAGTTCAGGAATTCTTATTAAAAAAAGTCTTGTAATGTTCTTTTGCACTTTATTTCTAATTCCTATATTTTTGGGAAACAAATCCCTAAATCCAAGTATTTTCTAGAATTTTCAAATAGTTATAATGTTTTAAAAGTAAACATGTTTTTAAGACAATAGCAAATCAGTTTGTAGAAGTTCTGATCCGGAAGAGCTAAAACAATTGGAATAGAATATTAATTTTAATTTCTTATGTTTTGCATCACATTGTCCACATTGTTTGTAGAAGTTCTGATCCGGAAGAGCTAAAACAATTGGAATAGAATATTAATTTTAATTTCTTATGTTTTGCATCACATTGTACACACTCTTAACACCATCAATAGGCAATTGTTTGGATATTTGGAAGTCAGTATACATATATCTAATCCTTTGAAAGTGTAATGTACTAAATTATTAATATATATTATAACCCAAGTACCTAAACTAAATGCTATGTACATAAAATATTTCATAAAGTAAGCTGTAGTTACATTTTTCTAACATACACATACATCAGTATGTTATATTAAAAACAATCTTGAATAAGCAAATCAGCATGTAACTTGATAACCACAGTTTGTATAAAGTCATGGTGGGCACATGTATCAGAACTATATTTTGGCATTCTTTAATTATTCTGATGCCAATGAACATTTATGTTAACAGCCTTCTCTGATGCAAAGTATTTCTACACATGAATCATAAAGATGTGTTCAGATTATGGATTTAGCATTTCCAAGATTGATCCATCCCTTGTACCTGATGGCATGTGAAAACAAAGTCATGTGGTTCAACTTGGTACAAGGACCATCCAGAGAGAGATCTGGAACAAATCATACCCCAGCTGTGGTAAGCTAAGTTTGGCATCTTGTAACAGGTGTGAATCCACAAATGTAAAGGTTCATGGCAAAAGACTTTCATGTGCCCCATGCAACAGTGTGAAATGTAATCAAGACGATCTCCATCTGGAAAAGTGACACACACACAAATCATGTGTGCACGAGATACTTTAATGACATGTCTGTTCAACCATTCCAAATCTCAAGCAGCTGGAGAATGAAGTAGGTATTCATGTTGTTCCACACGAAGATATACTGGTCAAGTTGTTGGATATGGCACCTATGGATTTCTGTATGATCAAACTCTTGAAAGTGACTTTATACACCAGATAGATTATGTAAAGCATGGAGGGAGGAGTGACGTACTTTGAATGTGGTAACTTTATGGCGGAGCCTTTTGCAATAGAAAATGATGCTGCAGATCTATTGTCAAATTGTGAAGTCCAGACAGAGCTTGACCAGACATGGATACATGGACTGTAACAATGGTGTAGGGCTCCAAAATCAGTTTGATATATCATATCCAACCTCTGTATAATTAGTTTGAAATTCAGCAGTTCTAATAAACCTAATGTAATTTGGTTATTGGTAACTCACATATTCACTTCAGAAATTAAGGAAAATTCATTTAATTTCAAAGTATTTGAATTAAAATGACTACTAATACTGATTTAGGGAACTTCATCTATAATTTTACTGTCTGTAAGACACAAACGTTGAAGCCCACATCTTGGTAAGTATTTATAGATTAGAAGTATTAACTTTTCACAAGTATTGAATAAATGTAGCTAACCTGCTGGAAACTAATTTTACTACTTGATTAACGTTAGAGATTTCTTAGAATATTCTAGTGCTTAATAGGAAAGATATTGCCTACTAATTAATTGACATAAATTCCTATTTTGCGAGTATCTTATCTTTTACAGTAAAAATAAAAAGTACAACTGATACTGTAAGTTTTGAGATTTTGATATGCATATTCTGTTTAAAAACTTTTGTATTAACTTGCATATTCTGAGAAAAAGTGCCTTTGTTTACTGAATCAAGTCTTGTGCATGTTACCATAATGTTAAAACTGTACAGTGTAAAGTGTATTAATCATCACCTATGTATGTTTGATACCTTAAGTCAATGATTAAGATCTTTTGGAAAAATCTCGAGCCATTCGTCAAGCAAAGGATGAACGTACCTTCCACATTTTTTATCAGTTATTTAATGGTGCTTCCTCAGAACAGAAAAGTAAGTTCTTTATAAGCAGTATTGCATAAAAGTATTTATGTTTCCATCATTAGTCCTAATCTACTTGTCGTCAAAATGTTTGTTAATATAAATAGTATCTCAACCATTACTATGTCTGTCGTATTTCAACCGGCCTGAAGAGCTCTAGTATTGGGCAAAAAGCCTCTTCGGCACTAGATATAGCAGATATGATGTGGTTCATATATTATTACATACTTGTTTACTTTCACTCAGAAGGTCTTAATAATTATACCCAACAAAACTAAGTTATCTGTAACAAACATAAACCTGTAAAAGGTGTTTACATTTTTTATATATATCTACATATATGATCTACATGTAAAAAGTAAAAATTTGAACAAAAATTTACATTCTCTGGGTTAGTATTGTCAGTCTTAATCTAAGTATGTGTGTATATATCCAGTTAAAGTGTATAATCCACAAATAGATATCACAAATTATTTACATTCGGTGTTGTTATACAAGAGAGGCTACCCATAATAATAATGTGTAAAATATGTGTTTGTGTTTTGTGTGAAAGTTTTTTGTTCTAGTCCAATTTTTTCTATCTTATTTATTGAAAATAAAAGTAGTCAATTTTTCAAAAGTTTGTATTTTATGTCATATTTGTTATTAATACCTAATAATAATAAGATATATGGAACAAATAATTTGTAAATTATTTTTCTTTTCCACGTTGTTGTTTGCTTTAATTTCCAGGTGTAAGTCCTTACCTGATGAATTAAAATGTTATTGAAAGAATATTACATTACAATAAATTAATAAATGTGAGATAATGGTAAAGATACTTAAATATTACAGAAGGAAGAAAGTTTCTGTTGATGCTTCTTTTGCATTCAGTTATATTAAAAGTTTTTATTATATTATTCGGTTGTGTTATTATGGTGAATATTGTGTGTAGGAATTTAGATATCGAGCAAATCCTTGTTCTTCTTTAAGCTACTTAAATATTACAGAAGGAAGAAAGTTTCTGTTGATGCTTCTTTTGCATTCAGTTATATTAAAAGTTTTTATTATATTATTTGGTTGTGTTATTATGGTGAATATTGTGTGTAGGAATTTAGATATCGAGCAAATCCTTGTTCTTCCCTTGTTAAAACTTGGAATGTTTTCATTTTTGTGCAATAGAAATGTTGGGATCTCAGTGTAATAAGGTGACTTGTTTTATTGTTGTAAACAGAGGAATATCTTCTGGAAGACATGAAGAATTATACATTCCTTAGCAATGGGAATGTCCAAGTTCCAGGAATTGTTGAAAGCCAAGAATTCAAAAACACTGTTAAAGCCATGGATATCATGGGCTTGACACAAGATGACCTAAGTGGTGAGTTGTATATTTCAATTGCTTTAGATGAGGTTTTTTACTATCGTATTGTGTTCTAATTTTGATTCAAATAAATAGAAAATATTTTCATTATTTTTTTTCCAATGATACAAAAAAAAAAGACTCGGTAGGAGAGCAAGGATTATTCTTTCAGTTCCTCTTTATATTTTGTGTTAAATGGCAAATAAAAAAGTCTGTATTTAAAAATTATGGTTTTATAATTCCTTCTAAGATATAATTTATTAACAGAAATTACACATTAAAGAACTGCTTGATAAACTTTTATATACTTAGATACAATACTCAAAATAATATTTTATTTTATATTTTAACAACATTTCTCAATGATATGTTTAAGTTGACAAAATGACTGTGTTTTTTGCTTCAATGTGTCAGTGAAAAACTCGTGATTGCTCGTATGTACATTAAGTAGATATAAAGCAACCATAAAACAAAAAAAAGTTAGAATATTAGTTTTTTTTTTCTGCAGGTAAAGAAGGAAATGTAATTTTGTGTGTAACTTTTTTTTATGTAGCCATATTCCGAGTAGTTTCTTCTGTGGTGTTATTTGGGAACATGAAGTTTAAACAAGAAAGAAATTCAGATCAAGCAACACTGCCTGACAACACTGTTGCCCAGAAAGTCAGCCATTTGCTGGGTCTCAATGTCACAGAGATGACAAAAGCTTTCCTAAAGCCTCGACTGAAAGTTGGACGTGACTATGTAACCAAGGCTCAGACCAAAGAGCAGGTAAAATACAAAATATTACACTTATATTAAATTATAGAACATATTGAAGATGGTAGACCTGAAACCCAAAGGTTTTAAAGTGAAGAGGCTTAAAATTGCTGAATCTTAGAATAAAAATGCAAGATTGTGATACTGAGTATTAAACTAAAGAGAAGACACTCCTCAGAATTAAAGGTGCCAAATTTCAGTTTATTGGTGAAACTGTTGTTACGGTTTAAAATTATTGAATCTCAGAATGAAAAGATGGATAATTTACAACGTTAAATGGCACTAAATTTTAGATTTTAGGTTAAGCTGTTGTAAAGGTTTAAAATTATTGAATCTCAGAATGAAAAGATGGATAATTTACAACGTTAAATGGCACTAAATTTTAGATTTTAGGTTAAACTGTTGTAAAGGTTTAAAATTATTGAATCTCAGAATGAAAAGATGGATAATTTACAAGATTAAATGGCACTAAATTTTAGATTTTAGGTTATAGCATGTAAGACTAGAAGTAGTACAATAAATGCTGTTTTTTACTGAACATATATTTATGAATTACTATCATTTGTTGCTTTTTCTTAAATGTTTGACATAGGAGTCAGCACAGCGACTAACATATTTTTTGGATAGTTTGGTTCCATTTGCATCATTGCAAGGAATATTTAATTTTATGTTTTACATCTGAGAGAATATTTTTAACTAAACATTTTAGGTTAAAAATAAAGTTTGAAGATGGCTTGAATTGGTGGTGAAAGAAACTTTATTACAAATGTACAAAGTTGTGACAAGCTTATGTCATTATCAGGAAATCAAAACATGAATAAAATCAGAGTGTTTGGTAGGCATCATTAAGATAATAATTATTAGTTATCTGCTATTTTGCAGATGTCAAAGCATTAAACTTTTATAAAGTTTACTTTTAGTATTGAATTTAAATTAATATTTTCTAATTCTGTACTTTTTGTTTTACTTGCTTTATATTTTTATAAGGTTAACAGGTTTAAGGTAATTTTGATTAAATAATATTTGTTTTCTTTAAGTTTTAAATTTGCATGATGCTAGTATTGTAATTTTTTTGGTGTTTTTGATTTTCAGTTAGTTTTTATAACTTGTTTTCTTTCTTGAAGGTGGAATTTGCAGTGGAAGCTATAGCTAAAGCATGCTATGAACGAATGTTCCGCTGGCTAGTTAACAGAATAAATCGATCACTTGATCGGACCAAGAGACAAGGGGCATCCTTCATTGGAATTTTGGACATTGCAGGATTTGAAATTTTTGAGGTAAGAAATCAAGGCATACACTTCAGATCTTCATTATCTATATAATCCTAGTTTAAGCAATAATGAGAGTCTCTCTTACAACATAGGATTTTGTATCTCCTTCCAAACTAGAACAGAAAGCAAAACATGAATGTTTTGTATTTTACAAGTTCATTATTTTATAAATAAGAATAAGATGTTATCAGATGTTTAGGTTTACCTTGTTGATAGTAAAATAAGTTTTTTTAAAAAAAGAAACAATAATATGCTTGTTTCAGAGATCGGAGGATAGATAGATATCTTAGGACACATTTTATTGTACAATTCTGTTGTGTGATTCTAAAGAAAAGTATGAATGCTTTACAAGTATCTGTTGTGTCAGTAACGAGGATGTGGATGTAGCGGGGCATGATGTATTCTGTCATTGATACATGGTGGGAATTGTTTGGCTATGTTGATCAGCAGGATATAAATATTGTATTATTGTATTTTGCTTCACTAGAAAACAGATCATATAAACTTCACTAAATCTGTTGATTTCACTTGCTTAAACTTTAGATTAATTCCTTTGAACAACTGTGTATCAACTACACCAATGAAAAGTTGCAACAACTCTTCAATCACACCATGTTCATCCTGGAACAAGAAGAATATCAAAGAGAAGGAATTGAGTGGAAGTTTATTGACTTTGGACTAGATCTCCAACCTACGATAGATCTTATTGAAAAGGTACATATTATGTCTTTGAAAAAAGGATGTATTTTTTCATGATTGTTAAGATTATAAGATGAACACAAATTTCAAATGTGTTTTTTATCATGAATATTTTATACTTTTGTATGGTTTTAAATCATTTTTTTTAACTTATTAGCTTGTTCCTTTTTTAAAAATTAGATCTGAACCCTAACGGTTATTGCCTTGTTCATTTAACTGACATTGATACTACACCAAAGATTGTAGAATTTCTTGAGTATTTGCTTTGTATGTAGATCAACATCTTAATCTGATATATGTTCATGGTATATGCTATTACTGTGGGGCATTTATTACTGTACATTTATAATGGTTATTTTTTACAAAAAAACGAATTATTTTTTCAGATTTTCCCTATTAGTATAAATGTATAAAAGTCAAAAATGGTATATTTTTTCATAAAATGTTAGAATAAAAATTTAACTGATAATATACAGCGTGCCTTCAGATTTTTAATTTTTTTCTTACAGCCTATGGGAATCTTTGCCTTAGTGGATGAGGAATGTTGGTTCCCAAAAGCCACAGATAAGACCTATGTGGAAAAACTTATCAATTCTCACAACACCCACCCCAAGTTTGTGAAAACTGATTTCCGTGGAACAGCTGATTTCAGTGTCATACATTATGCTGGCAAGGTAAAGTTGGTGTATCTTTATCATAACTGAAATCACCATTCTCTAATATGCAACTGATATTGATTATTAAATTATATCTTCTTAGCTACATGTACTCTTCAGTTATATTTTCCATTCAAAATATATCCTATTTCTTAAGTCTGCTCAGCTTCTTCTATAATATCAGTCATAAATTGATTTTGGGTAAAAAAAAAAAATCATTTTCTTTGGGGGGGGAAGCAAATATAATTTTTCTAGATATTCGTATTTGCAGCTTCATTTTTTTTAACACCGTGCATTAAACATTTCTAGAAATGATTTCTTTAGTGAAATATTTATAACAAGTTTTTATATATATGCTACAAAATAGGTGGACTACTCTTCCAATAAATGGCTGATGAAGAACATGGATCCTTTGAATGAGAATGTTGTGTCATTATTACAGTGTGCTCAGGATCCATTTATTGTACAGATTTGGAAGGATGGTAAGTTCTTTTGAAAGGTCTTTCTTTTTCTCATAATTTATTTATGTAATAGCTAGTAGTATATCAGTTTTTCATTTGAATACAAGCTTATATTATCCAACCTAAATTTGATTTGTGTGCTGTATAAACTGAAATGAAGTCTTGTTGTTTTTGTCCTATCTTTAGCTGAGATTGTAGGAATGGGAGCAGCCACTATGTCTGATACTGTGTTTGGATCACGGACCAGAAAAGGAATGTTCAGAACAGTCAGCCAACTTTACAAGGACCAACTGGCTAAGTTGATGGTCACGTTACGAAACACCAATCCTAATTTTGTCCGATGTATTATCCCCAATCTTGAGAAAAGGGTAATTTTTAGTTACTATTTTGTTTTCATATGAACAATGTAACGATAAAGTTATTTTCACAGAACAATTTGTGAGGTTTCTCACAACAAGATTTATTAATGTTTTTTTTTTTTCTGAGCATTTTCTTATTAGTAATCTGACACTGAAATCTTTAGAAGTTATAAGCTATAAATATGAAATTTAATGACTATCAGTTAAGTTCTATCTCATCCATATCTTAACACTCCTTTATGATCCCAGATTTAACCAAAGTTGTGTTTATTGTTCTACCAGGCTGGTAAGATTGAAGCACTTCTGGTGTTGGATCAATTACGCTGCAATGGGGTTCTAGAAGGAATTAGGATCTGTCGTCAGGGCTTTCCCAACAGGATTCCCTTCCAGGAGTTCAGACAGAGGTGAAATTATGTCTATCTGTCTGTTTAGTTTTTAAAAAATTTTACTTGTGATTCTAAAAATATTTAAGAGTTGCTTGTTTTTAATTCCTTTTGATCTTATGATGCTGGACATGTTTTTGTCTGTCGTGATACATATATATAAGCATGGAATGAAGTTTATTATGGCAGTGCTTAGAAACAGAACAATTGGAGGATTGGTTCTTTATGTAATGCCCTTATTATGTTTATTCATTATGAATAAAAAGGTAACATTTCATGCTCACACATCTATCATTATTTCTTCATTTACTTCAAGGAAAGATGAGTAGAAAGTAAATGTTTTTATTATAAAGTCATAAGATATCATAAACAGTTTTAGTTATTGTTACTGTAGTTGTCATAAAAAATGCACTGCACTTTAAAGATGCTATAATATAGATTTGTGAACTAAATAATATTTTATATATAACATAATCTTTTCTTTCAGGTATGAGCTCCTTACTCCTAATGCCATACCTAAAGGCTTTATGGATGGAAAATTGGCTTGTGAAAAGATGGTGAGTGAAAGTAAAATAATCAGCATTTTACTTTTAGTCTTTCAGAGTTTGAAACCTTCAGTATATTAAACTTGATACTTTAAAGTTCAAAGAAAGTGATTTATATCTTTGTATACATTTTTGAAGTATTACATATGTGGAAATGTTGATTAGTAAAATGCTGGGGAACTGGTAGAACTTTACTTTTAATACTTTTTGAGTATTTGGAATTATAATGTATAATTTCCTTTAAACTGATAGGAAATTATGTTTAAAATATTCCACGTGTTTGGATTTGATTTACCTAGAAAATAGGTAATTAAACTTTAGATTTTAAATGTATACCGTAATCAAATCCTTTTTTTATAATAAAGTTTTTTAATAAAATATAATATCTAATGAATACAAAACATTTAGAAATAATTTTATTTTTTTCACTACTTGCTGGGAGAATGTATCAGCCTTTTTTTTAACCATATAAAAAATTAATCCCCATTAGAACTGGATAATTTGTGGAAGTTGCTTATTGATTAATTATTGTGTTAATTAGTCATTTACATTTGACTAAATTATTATTCACACATGAAAGTTGGATTATTCTAATAATTGAAAATGATAATAATAAGTTCATTAATTGTGATTGATTATTTCTGTAATTCATTTCACTAATTGATTAAGCTGAAAAATCTTGAATTAATTAAAAATGATAATGAGAAATCATAATGATAATATTTTGATTACGTGGATAGTTGAAGTAGTCGAAAACACTAATTTTGATTAGTTGATTATTTTCATTACAGTAATTGAGTTAATCATAATTTTGAGAAATCGATCATTTTGTGTGAAGCTAATTGATGTAATCAATGCTAACAGGTAATCAATTAATAAAGAAATTTGCCCAGCTGTACTCCTCAGTTGCATAATTAGATATTGTTTAATATATTAATAAAAACTGTGTTTATGTGGTTAAAACAAAAGTATCTTAACTTACTTTTAGTTATTTTAATATAAGTTTTCCATAGGAAGAAAATTTTACTTTTACAGGGTGATGTTCCAGCCTTAAAAAGATATCAGTAGCTATATATTGTTAAAACCTTTTAGATAAATAACGAAAATTGTATTTCTTCTTCATCCACAGATTCAAGCCTTAGATCTTGATCCTAACCTGTACAGGGTTGGTCAGAGTAAGATCTTCTTCAGAGCTGGGGTGCTAGCACATCTGGAAGAGGAGCGAGACATGAAGATTTCTGATTTGATCATTCAGTTCCAGGCGTTCTGTCGTGGCCTTATTGCTCGAAGGTAACTGTCAAGTTTTAAAGGTTTTCTACTCTGGTCTGGTCAATTTTTATTCTACTTTATGTCATAATTTAATTCCAAGCATTTTATTTTGGGATTTTATGTTAAAATGTAAGATAGTTTCTTGCTATCTTACACGTGGACATTCTGTTACAATGTGAGCTAGTTTCCTGCTATCTTACATGTAGACATTCTATTACAATGTGAGCTAGTTTCCTGTATCTTACATGCTGATTTAATTCTAAAGTAGTTTTGTGTAGATTTTTTGTCCAAAGGTTCGATTTGTTGCAGACTTTTTGTTTTTGAAGCAGTTTTTAAACTCTTTGAATTAGCCATATTTTAATCAAAACCTTTTATGTTTTAAAGTTTTCTTATTTCAAAGTAAGATTCCTGGTGAGGCTTCTGTTCTTCCTTAGTGCTTTGGTGACACATTTTTTTATTTTCTGTCTCTCATATGTATAACATACATGTAATCATACAATATTATATATATATTATTGATAGAATGAAGTGATGCCATAAATGTTAAGTAAAATATATATTTAATAGAGGAAGATGTGTTAAACTGTTCTCTGTTCTGTAACCTTATACTTTTGTAGTTATTTATCTTTCATATGCTTAGTTATTCATCAGTTTTACTTTATAATGGTATATTTTTGGTAATGTTATTAACATCTAGTCATAAGATTTTTAGAAAAATACTTTAAAAAAGTTAAATGCAAACACTAACCATTATGAAGTTTTGTGTACAGTAACAATCAGATTGAAAACCTTTTCATTGTAACATGTTATAAAAATATTCAGTTAGAATTTTTTTGTCTCGGTGAAAGTGCTGATGCATCAACACAGTACATCTTACTTTTGTATTTTTCTTTGCAGTTTGATTGATATACTGATATTTTTTGTTTTAGAAACTACCAGAAGCGACTACAGCAGTTGAATGCTATTCGTATCATTCAAAGAAACTGTGCTGCCTATCTTAAGTTGAGAGACTGGGCTTGGTGGAGACTATATACTAAGGTTAGTTATTAAATGCAAAGTTGAAGACTAAGGTGAAATTTTGTTTTATAGACAAAGTCCATCTTGGTTAATAAGTATCAACTAAATAAAGGATGAATTTGTCAGAGACCTAAAACTAAATTATATGATAGCATAATTTGTAGACAAGACAGACTGCACACTTAACTTTATATCAGTTTTCATACTATGATTGCCTTTTGAACACATTCTTGTAAATGTTGTATTTATTGTTTATACATATCCTATCAGATTAATGAATAAGGCATAAGTCCCACAAAATGAAACTAACGTATTGATATTTGTGGAAATCAGGTGAAACCTCTCCTTCAAGTTACTAAACAAGAAGAGAAGCTTACTGAAAAAGAAGATGAACTGAAGCAAGTCAAAGAGAAAATGGAAAAAGTTGAACAAGAAACAGTGGAACTTGAAAAGAAACTTCAGCAGGTAATATACTTTGACTGTAAAAGTAACAAAGATTTAATGTGGCTTTTTTCTCTTGGCTGGGTGTAGCCTAGTGTTTAAAATGCCAAACTGTGAATCTGAGGGTCCATGTTTTATGTCCGTTTGCCACAAAATCATGCTATGCACTTTGGGGCTGTGGGTGTGTTATGAGAGTGATTGTCAAATTCTACTATTTAACTGGAATTGCACAAGAGTTGGAGATGGGTGCTTTTGACTAGCTGCCTTTCCTATAGCCTATCTGTTCAAAATTAGGGACACTCTAGTGTAGTTAGTCCTTGTTTATTTTGTGCATTGCTTTCATCTTGTAATTTTCAGGCTTTCAGTCAGAATTTTAACTTTTTTTTTTTTTCACTGCAAGTCATGCATCTGTGGATTTCAGATTGGATTGTATAACATCTTTGATGATTGCTATAATTTAAAAAATTGGAATTAAAGAAAAAAATTATAAAAGAGGACTAACAAGATGAATGACAAAAACTTTCTAACCAAGTTAATATTCATGTAATTTGTGATTGAAATACATAACAAAATGGAACTTTGTGACACAAATTTTAAGTTAAAAAGTTGCAGATGTTTATATTTTGTCTAGGAAGATAGCTGTTGTGTACAAAAAATGTTTTTGTATATGCAGATAAAATTATTCTAAAAATTCATTTTATGATCTTTGATCACTTTACCTATAAAGTAATTCATGTAATTATTATTCTACACTTGAATAGTTTGACTGTTTACGGTATTAATTCTGAAAAAGAAAATACAGCATCCATTATTGAATAAGGTAAAAAAAACTCCTAAATTTCTTCATCACTTACCATATTGCCAAATCCACATTTTTGAGTGTTAAAACTAATTTTAAACAGAAAACCATCTTCATACAGTAATTCATGACACATCAAAATATCCAAGCAATACAAGTTGAGGGGGGAAGTGAAATATGGTGGTCAAAAATCAAAAGACACATGAGTATAATGAGGTAATGATATAATACTGTTAATGTGATATTATAGAGGCATTTGAACTATTTAAGAAGTGTTTCAGTTATATATCTTTGTTTTATTATTACATGTTGGAAAATGAAATGAATTTTACTTCATATGGGGATACCTTTAGGGTCATAATGATTATTGAATTTGTTTAGTCATTTTTTATATTGATTTTTAAATCTTTTTTTTTTTATGGTTCCAAATAATATAAAATAAATCTAGTCATTGATCTTGTTTATGCCAAAAATATAAAATTATTATTGTTATTATCCCTAAAAATAAAAAAACATAGATGAATAATATAAGGAGCGGAAGAAACAAATAGACCAAGGAAGTACAATTAGAAATTGGTTATTTTTATGTGATTATGCAAATATCATTTTCTGTACACAAAGCTACACATGTAGACAAAATGTAAATGTTGAGCCCCTTAACCTGAAATTTGGGTAAAAAAATTCTGATTTTTATATGTTTCAGTGACATACTACTTGAATACTAACTCTGATATTAACTTTCGATCATTAGTCATAGCAATCTTTCTTTTAAATTCTTACAGTTATAAATGTTAAATGTTATTTTACATTTTTGAATATATATCAGTCTTGAATTATTTTAAAATATGAATGTTATACTAAAATAAATGTACAAGAAGTCATTGTGATTACTAAATAACCGTAGTTAGTAAGTTTTCTTCTTGTGAAGAACTTAGAGTGGAATCTAGTCTGAAATTCTTGAGTTTTATACAATTACCTGTTTATGTTTGATTGTGATTTCCTTTTGTTTGTTCTACTTATCCTGAGATTTTTATGTAGTTAACTGATTGATATTTGTATATTTCTCAAGCCAGTGCTAACCATTAATTTAAGTTAAACTATAGTGTTTAAAGAAACTCTTTATGGCTTCATTAGCTTGATGGTGAGAAGAATATGTTGGCAGAGCAACTCCAGGCAGAAACCGAGTTGTGCGCTGAAGCTGAGGAGAGCAGATTAAGGCTTGCCTCAAGAAAACAAGAGCTGGAGGAGATCCTTCATGACCTAGAAGCTAGAATAGAGGAGGAAGAAGAGCGAAACCAAAACCTTACAGTTGAAAAAAAGAAACTGCAACTGAACATTCAAGATTTAGAAGAACAGTAGGCAGAACTATATATGAAAATTGTTTTTAAATTAAAAACATTTAAAATAGAAAAATAACTAGACTTACTAAAGGCTTTCATATATCTCAGTAATGCACATTATAAATATAAAATAAGAATATAATATTCTATTCTGATGGGGTGGTTTATAGCATATGTAGGTGTAGTTAAACTCTATAAAATATATATAAAGAGTTATTAAAGTATTTATTCGGCAAAGCTACTTGGTTCATATTTATCAACATTCACATAATCTAGGCATTATCTTAAATATTTAAACTTAGCTATTGATAAGTGATGACAAAAAACATTATAAATAACAACAACAATAATATACCCAGAATAACTTATTCAAACATTTAAATTGGTTTGTAAGTATAAAGTATGTGTTGTATCTCTCTTCTGTTTTTTAGAGGTTCCCTAAATGTTATTCAATAAAAATTTATTTTATATTTTTTACTTTTAAAATGTTTGAAGAAAAAAAACGATCAAACCTTTAAAAAATCTGGATATAAATTATTTTGCTGAAATTAACCAAGAAGATGTTAAACATTTTAATAGATTAGAGGAAGAAGAAGCATCACGTCAGAAGTTGCAACTGGAGAAGGTGAGCCTGGATTCTAAGATGAAAAAACTTGAAGAAGATTTAGCTTTGATGGAAGACACCAACCAAAAGGTGAGACCCGAACAATTGCAGAGAGACTAAAAAATTTTAAACTCGCTTATGGTATGAGGCATCAAATTAATGATATTCTTACGCTTTAAACAGATCTTAAGAGTCACCATAAATTCTCTTAATGATATCAGTCACAAGTTTTAACCTTTAAGTACTTCTAAGTTTTTGTTGATTGTGCAGTTTAAAGAATATTGGTATAACTAAACAGTTTTATGATGTATAAAGACGTATTTATGAGTAAATATGTTTTTAAAGTTTATTGACTTAAATGACTGAGATATATTTTATTCTCTAACAAACAGCCTACTGTTATAAAGATATAAATACGAAGCAATTTTATACAAGTATCCTATATAGTATACCAGAAATATTTCCTTGGTTTTAAAGTATGTCATAAGAGAAACTTGTAAAAGAAAATGAATGAACATTTGTCTTTAATGATATAATCCAGAACACCAACTTATTTCTAGAGTGAACTAACAGAATTGTTTTAATCTTCAATTATTTCAATATACTTCAATGTTAGCAAAAATAAATACACATGCATACCTATAATTTAAGAACAACAAAGGACCTGTTGATCCATCTATATGCTGTCCCATACATAGGAGAGGTTAGAATAATGCAACTGAGTAGCTGTGATTTTTACTTCCTTTAATAAAAAAAGCATATATTGTAAAGGTTTTAACTGATGGTTGTTTGCTGTTCTATAAGTCCTTAAATGAATCCATAAAATGAGTAAATATTATTTCTACCATTTGCATCTCTGCCTTTAATTTTATATATATATATATATATATTTGTTAAATTTTTTCTTTGATTTTTTTTTCATTGGAAAGGGGATCTAGTATCCCCCCCCCCATCCCATTACTGGAACCATAAAATCTTTACAGTTGTCATTACTTCTGTCAAATACTACATATTACGGTCATGAACTGTAGAATTAAGTGAAATCTGTAGAAAGAAACGTAGAACTACTGTTTATTCAATTATGTAATTCACATTTGAATTAATTTTCATGTTTATTGTGGGAAGGATAACATAAGTTCTAATTTATATAAAATCAAAATAATATTTTATCAGTTTTTGAAAGTAGAATTATGTTGGAGTTATTAAATCTTTCACATTTCCAAGTGATGTGCTGTTGAGTTTGCCTTTCTAGTTCCTTATGTTACTTTTTTTTTTCGATACCTTTGGTGACTAACATACAGAACTTAAAGTAACAGTTACTCAACAAGAGATTTATTTGTAATTGAACTACTATCACTTTTGGTTCAATCTTGTGTATCGATGTAACGTTTTTTTATGGTTCTAAAAATCAGTTCAATTTGTAGACTTGAAGATCACATGTGCTCTGTTTGGTTAATATGTCTATTTTCTGAAAACATGCTTAGTTTTTTATTAACACATGTTTACTTGCTGGAAGAGAGAATTTTGTTACATTGATTATTATTCAGCTGTATTTGAAGCTGGAGTAGAGATATATATGATTTATTTTGTTACTTTTAACTTGCAGTTATCTAAGGAGAAGAAAGCTTTTGAAGATAGACTGGGTGAACTTTCTCAAGGCCTTGCTGAAGAAGAAGAAAAGTCTAAGCACCTGGGTAAACTGAAGTCCAAATATGAAGCAATTATTGCGGACTTAGAGGAGCGTCTTCGAAAGGAACAACAGGTATGTTCTCATGGTCTAAAACACCATTAACAGCAAGTGTCCCCAGCTAATGAATCAGTGCAGTTTAGTCACTATGAACTTTGAACCTTGTTACTAGATTCTGTTGTAAATCGATTTTTGATGTCAACTCATCTTTATTAATGAGTATGATAATTATTACTTTTTAAAGTATACACTAGTAACTAACTCAGGCATCATTTTATATTTATTGTTAGTTGCTACTATTGAATTATCTTTATTAAAGAATAATTAATTTTTACATCACTTGGGAGTATTAGTTTGCTTGTTTTTAAATCATTTTTTTTGTAGTTATTGTGCACAAAAACCTGAAAGTTGAAAACAAAATCCTTTAAATAATGTTTAAATTATTAAGTATGTGTTTTTTGCTGTGTGTTTTTTAGGCACTGGTTAATTTTCCATGAAGTATACATATTTTTGTACTGTCTCATTACTTTTAGGTAATCTGATGTATCTATTGTTTTATTCACTAAGCAAGTAGAGATCATTACTTACTTTATGAAATTTGACTGAATTTTGTATCATTTGTTAAGTATGTCTTGATGTGCTGTTATTAGTTGATTCTGCATCTGTCTAACTATTGGTTCATTATTTGTGTCTTTCCGGGTTATTCATTGGCTCTGTGTGTTTGATTCTGATTACTTCTAGTTAATTTTAAACTTTATGTTCCACTTATTAATTGATTCTCTGTGTTTTACTGGTTACTAGTTGATTCTGTGAGTTTGTAATTATTCTTTAATTATCTGGATGTTTGTACTAATATTTAGATGAGACAAGAACTAGAACGGATTAAACGAAAACTAGAAACTGAACTGAATGACGTAAAAGAACAGCTCAATGAAAAGAAATTACAAGTGGAAGAACTACAAAACCAGCTGGCTAAACGTGAAGAGGAATTGAATCAAACTCTTGTCAAGTACTAAAACTCAAGTTTTGTACAACTGTTTAACTGTAAAAATTTATGAAAGTTTTAATTTAATATATGTATTTTGAATATTTTTGTATCAAATAATAAACCATTATCAACATCGATTTATTTATTTTCTCAGGTAGTAAGCTAGTGATGGAAATCTTGCAAATCTAGTTGAGCTTAAGTTGTTAAACTATCTTTTAATAACTGTTTAAATTTATAATGACAACTTCACACTCTCCATACTTCTAATGTTCTATAAATGTGTAATTCAAAACAGCTCATGACATACTGAGACATTTCTGTTTTTCACTAAGAGTTTTATTTTGTAAGTGCAATTTTTATTCCTTATAATTATTTCTCAGATATATTTGGATTTTTTTTTTTCATTTCTATCTTCTATTTTTTGAAAAGCAATATTTTTTAATATTTAGTAATTCTCATTAGAGTTTCAAATGAAGAGATAACTATTGGTTAACATAATTTAATTTATTTTTCTAATAAATTTTTGTCTGTGTAAATGACTGAATGAACCTATTGTTAGATAAATATCTACATATAATTTACTGGTTGAAAAAGGATATTTGCCTTACCTTATTGAGGTATTGTGTTTCAAAAAGTATAAATAATTTTCTACAACTTGTGCATTAATGGAAGGAGCTAAAATTTTTTTAAAGGTGTGATGAGGAAGCAGCAGCTAAAGTTCAGGCTCAGAAGTCACTGCGAGAGATTGAAAGTCAACTGGCTGAGGTTCAAGAAGACTTAGAGTCTGAGAAAACATCCAGAATGAAAGCTGAAAAACAGAAACGGGACTTGAATGAGGTAAGAATACTGAGAGTCTGTGTACTATATCCCTCAGAGAAACGACCCCCCCCCCACACACACTACTCTACTACTACGTACTCGTACGTACTACCTACGTATTACGTAGTTACGTTACGTTACGTTACTACGTAACTAA
>NW_013671234.1:37332-42088 GCF_000517525.1 Limulus polyphemus
AATAGAGGTAAGGAAGTAACTAGTAGAGTCTGTGTACTATATACCTCCACGAGAAGAACCCCCCCCACCCCCCCCCCCACTATATGTATTTAACCATGCAGGTAGTTATCCACGAATTTTGGATTTGGTCTGTTACACTAAATAGAAAAAATATTGTGGAAAAAGAGATAGGTCTAGCACTGGGAAAATGTATCATATTTGTTAATAATTGTATATTGCCCCCCGGTGGCACAGCGGTATGTTTTTGTGGACTTACAACGCTAGAAACTGGGTTTCGATACCCATGGTGGGCAGAGCTTAGATAGCCCATTGTGTAGCTTTGAGCTTAACTTCAAACAATTAAAATAAAATTATTGTATATATTGTAAAAATGTTTATTTCAGATACTAAAAGACATAAAATTATAAGATTTTACAGTACTTTATCCTTATCATTTGCGACTGGTCTGCATCAATAATTGTTCTTGAAGGACTACAATATTCTACAGAATATACTATAACAAAACCAGTGTTACTAGTAAACTAAACTGCATTAGCAAGTTCTTCATTCCATTGGTTATTTGTCAAATTACTAATAACTCGGGAATTTTCATTTATTTATTTTATACCTTTTTATAGTATCATGGTATTGATGACTGAACTAGTATAAGTATTGTTACAGTCAGTATTGCCCATCGTTTTGAAAATTTTTTTTTCACATTTGTTGTTGGATGAACTATGGTTTATCAAAGAGAATTATTTGAAATATTGATTTTATAAAAAAAAAAAAGTGCTTAAAATTAAATGAATGATATACAAAATTAACAAAATATTTTTTTTAAAGGAACTGGAGGCTCTGAAAAATGAACTGCTGGACTCACTGGACACAACTGCAGCACAGCAAGATCTTAGGACAAAGCGTGAACAAGAACTGGCTATGTTAAAGAAAACCCTAGAAGATGAAGCTTCCACTCACGAAAACCAGATCGGTGAGATCCGGCAGAAACATAATCGTGCCATAGAAGAACTTAATGATCAGCTTGAAGCAGTTAAAAAGGTCTTTATTGATTTAACAACTAAACAGATGAATAATAGATTAAACTTTATTCCATGAGTTGCTCTTTTTTTAACTAAATTTGTAAATTGATCTTTATTATTATCAACAGAAATTTGCATCCATAATTCAATCTAATGATCCATCTGTCAGTTAATAATTTAGCTAAGCAGACTTTGTTGCTCTGTGTTTAGTTTCAAATATTCTAAGTGTAATATGTTTACACATCACACTTGTTTCGATAAGCTTTACTGAATTTCTTGTACTAATTTTAACAAATATTTTACCAGCTATGAAACTAAAAGTAATCATTTAAAAGTCTCCAACATAAAAATTAGATCTATTTGAAAAGTTTTTGCTTGAGTGGATGTGTGGCAAACTGATATACTAAATTGTTGTTTAATAGTTTTATACAAAAACAGGACTTTCATACTTATTAACACCATTATGTTCTACAGGCCAAATCTTCCCTGGATAAAGTGACTGCCAACTTACAAACAGAAAATAATGACATGGCTAATGAACTAAAAGCTGTTACAGCAGCTCGGCAAGAGGCTGATCGCAAGAAGAAGCAGTTTGAAAGTCAGGTACAGGAGATGGGAATGAGGCTTGCGGATCTGGAAAGAGAGAAAATTGAGGCAGCAGAACGTATACTAAAGTTACAAGTTAGTATTATTTTCTTAAGAACAGTGCAATTAATCAAATAGTATTTTATTTAACTAGTTTCTTTTATAACTCATTTCTGCCTGAAATGGACAATATTTTTATATAATCTATAGGATAATTGACTATTAATATAGTAATAAAAGAGTTAAATTTACTTGATGACTAATTTATTTTCCATACCTTTTTTTTTATATGTCACCTTCTAAAGGATGACAGGTTTTTATGTCCTTTTTTTTAGCAAGAACCTAATTTAAGCAAAAATGAAATAACTTTAATATTTTAGAGGTATTTCCAGGATAGACTGTGTTTTGGTGTGAAAAATGCAGAATAAATTAATTTTTTACTCAAACAGATTAGTTTGATTGAAACAGCATAGAGAGTGGATGTTTTTATAAATAAGAAATAACTAAAAATTATTATTTGTTTGTATTAAGAAGCCTAGACATTAGTTGGGATTGAACAATTAGAGATGATTATTGATTATGTTTGAATTAAACAGGGTTGATATTACTTTGTTTTTAAAATACAGTATTAATAGGTTTGAGTGAAGAGTTATAAGTTTGAACAAAGAGAGGTAATTATTGGATTTTAATTAATGAGTTTGAGATTAGTTCATTTTGAATGAAGAGGATAAATTATATAATTGAGATTTAATATTAGTTGTTCTTTGGAATAAAGAGATAATCATAAGTTAACTTTGAACTATCTAAGTTAGATATATATTCAATTTATACAGATAAATGTTTTTTGTTTCATAAAGGTATGGTTAACTTAACAGATTTCTTTTTACTTTAGGCTGAGGTGGAAGCAGTGAACTCCCAGCTTGAAGAAATGGATAGTAGAACTACACAAGCAGCAAAGAGCACCAGCACACTTGAGAGCCAGCTTAGTGAAGCTCAGGTATATATATATATATATATATATATCGCTTTTGTTGTGGAAGCTTAGCAAGTAAATCATGTTGATACAGTGCTTGTTTTGCTTTGATTTATTTAAAAGAGCTTTTCTTGATTAGTAAATAATTTTTTATTAGATAAGGCATCTCAAAATATATACTTGATATTAACTTATTAATTTTTTTTAATTGTAATTTCTTAAGTTACTTTTTATATATAGTAATATATAAAAGTCATGACTATTTTTTTTTACAAATTATTTGAAAATCACTTTCTCATTTGGATCCCACAATTTACTAACTTTGACATAAACATTTATATTTAGTAACTGATATTAAACTATTGGTAATTGGTAAGAATAATATATCCTATGAAAGACGACCTCAAAGAAATGAGTACAGAATACTCACCACTAGATAGCACTGTCTGTTATTGTAAAGGATTTATTGGAAAACTAGAAGTTGGTATTGAATATCTATCAGTAGATAGTATTTTACATAATGTTGTTTACAGGATCTTCTACAAGAAGAGACAAGACAGAAATTAGCCCTCAGTTCTAAACTCAGACAGTTGGAGAGTGATAGGGATAATCTTCAAGAACAACTAGAAGAAGAGGAGGAGGCAAAGAAAAGCTTTGAAAAACAAGTTTCTTCATTGAATCTGCAGGTAAACCAAAACCTTTTCCTATTTGTACTGTAAGGTTTTTACACTGAATAAACGATTATACTGGACATCTTTGATTGATATTAGTTCTTTTTTTTTCAATTACAAAATATAATAATGTCTGCATATATTAACCAGATTGTCATCCTCAGAGCTTTTATTATGTTGTTAGATGCAAGAATTGAAGAGAAAAGCAGATGAGGCAGAGGAACTCTCTACTACTTTGGAAGAGCAGAGGAAGAAGATGGGTAAAGATTTGGAAGCTCTCCAGAGACAGTTAGAAGAATTGCAGTCCTTAAATGATAAACTGGAGAAGTCAAAAAAGAAGCTTCAATCTGAGGTAATTTATTTTTGGTTGTAATTTGCTAATGGATTTCTTTACTCAATTTTGTTTGGAGCAAATGTTATTAAAAACATTAAATATGTTTATACAGAATATTTGTTGTAGTTTAGCTGTTTATTTAATAAATATTAGTTTCTTGTTTGTTTAATGCATTTTATTAATTTTTATATATGATAGATTAAGTATTTTCTGTATGTAAAATAATTATTTTTACTCTTTGTAGAGAATTTAGAGCTGGTGTAATCAACAGTCTTAAGTTTAGATGGGATACAGCTTTAATAAATAAATTATTTGTTTCTTTCTAGAGAATTTAGGGCTGGGGTAACCAACAGTTATAAAGTAGTGATTTATTTTTACCATGATATAAAAGACTGTTTAGTTTAAATATTAGTGATTAATTTATATTTGTGAATGAATACTTTATTATTTTTAAGTTTTGTTATAATAAGAGTTAAAAGCAGACAATTGTAGAAGGTTTTGTTAATAACTATTTGTTGTCGAGAATATAGAAAGTGGCAAGACGACTATATAATAAAGATATAAATAGCGTGAGATGAGTGGGAAACAGCAGACAGGCAACAATAGACAGATAATAGCAAAAGAGAGTATAGCTGTGAATATAGAAGTTAAGTACCATAGATGTGATAGGCCTAACATTTAATATGTTAGAGTGAAACTAACAGTATAAAACAAGATAAGAAGGATAATTTTATTCCGTCAAAGCATGGTTTTAAAGTAATTGAATCAGCCTGGGTACACTTTGACAAAAGGAACAGAGGATCTTCAGAAGAAAGAAGACCAAATGAATTACGGTAACTTGTGCCACAACAATAAGTGAATCACACACAGAATACTAGTACGATAGTAATATAGAGAAGATAGTTCGACTTTTCAACTGAAATTCTAAAGTAATTGAATAGGCCTAAGTGGACTTTTTACAAGAAGAAGAGAACTATATATAAATAGTGCTTATGATATGCCTGTAATCTCTATAGTGTGAAGACTTTGGTGTACATACGTTTAACTTTTTACGAATATATATATATATTTATTATTTGAAAAAAAGTAAAATATGTGCTGTTTATTCATCATTGAATTTTTTGCTAACAAGTCACAGACACCTACTGTAGAAGAATCCTAAGTCCAACAACAACAT
>NW_013671234.1:42605-46184 GCF_000517525.1 Limulus polyphemus
AACAACAACATAGTATATACTTATACTATTAAGAAATATAAGTAAAAGCCATTTATTTGGACAATTGGCAAAAAGAAGAACTTACATAATATTTTTTTTTTTTAAATCTGACAATTTTAAATCAACTATTTGTTTCTCTAGAGAATTTAGAGCTGGGTAACCAACAGTCTTAAAGTGATAGATAAGATATAGTTTAATTATTTGTTACTCTGCAAAGAATTTAAAACTAGGGTAACCAACAATCTAGCTTAATGGATGGAAGAGAAAATACATAAATTATTTGTGAGGAAAAGATTTAAATATGGATTTAAAGCTTCAAAAGAAGCAGAGAATACAGAAAATGGTTGTTGGAGAATAAACAAGCTAAAGCGTTTGATAGATTATAAATACATGAAATGTTTCTTTGTATGAATAGAGAATATAGAGCTAGAGAACCAATAAATTAAAGTGGAAAACTGAATATAAATTACACTTCTGGTAAATATTTGTATAACCAGTGAATATAGATCTGAAGAACAAATTAGTTAATGTGATAAATGGTATACATTTTTATTATTTGTCTGTAGGTAGAGAATTTGAATGTGTAATTGGACAGCCAGAGAGCTAAAGTGTCAAAACTATTTTTATTATTTGTCTGTAGGTGGAAGATTTGAATGTGGAATTGGACAGCCAGAGAGCTAAAGTGTCAAAACTATTTTTATTATTTGTCTGTAGGTAGAAGATTTGAATGTGGAATTGGACAGCCAGAGAGCTAAAGTGTCAGAACTTGAGAAAAAGCAGAGGAAGTTTGATCAAATGTTAGGTGAAGAGAAGGCTGTGTCTGAGACAATTGCACAGGAGAGAGACAATGCTGAACGAGAAGCTAGAGAGAAGGAAACAAAGATTTTATCTCTAACTCGTGATTTAGAAGAAAAGCAAGTTCTGTTGGAAGAACAGGAACGACTTCGTAAGACGCTGCAGTCAGAATTAGATGAGTTAATGAACAGCCAAGGCACTGCTGATAAAAATGTAAGTTTTTTTTAGCTTAGTTTGGAGTAATATTTGTCATTATATGTGTATTTGCAGCTAATACAAGGATTTTGTTTCATTAAAAGATAAAAAGATGTGATAAGTGATGTAATTACTATTAAAAAAAAACATAAAACGGGAAGTATTATTATTAAATATTTCATTTGGTCTACTTGGTAGGTGTTACAGTGAAAACTAACAAAAAGTCCTTATAAAGAATTAGAATAACACACTATGAATGAATTATTTAACTCATTGTTTGAAAGTATTAGTGAACTATATTGATAATATTCAGTTTCTGGTAACAGTCAATACTGTAATATTAATAAGTATCTACATTTAGAAGATATCCGTGCTTTTCACTAATTTCTTTAGGTTTTAAGTTTCAAGAAAGCATTTTCTTCCACAACCTCTTAACCTAAAAACATTAAATGGAACATTTTCATTAAATGCCAAATAACTCAATTCTTCAAGGTACATGAACTGGAGAAGGCAAAGCGTGTGTTAGAGAGCCAGTTGACAGAACAGAAAACTCAGATTGAAGAACTTGAAGATGAACTCCAGCTGACAGAGGATGCAAAGTTGAGACTCGAGGTTAACATGCAAGCTCTTAAGTCACAGTATGAACGAGACCTCCAAGCCAAGGATGAGCAAGCTGAGGAGAAGAGAAGAGCACTAATCAAACAGGTTAGTCGTGTTTAATTTTTCACTAAGCAGAAATAATTTTTACATATGTGCAGGCTTATGAAGCCTTTTGAAAACTTTTCTGTTATGAAGAAGTCTAGACGCGTTATTAAATATACAATATGTAAGATACACCCTTAGAAGTGTCACTGTTAATCTGTTAAATATACATGACTGTTTAATTTAAGTTTAATATGTGAATTATAACTTAGATAGTTATAAAGTGTGAGTGTTAAATTTATTATTTTTAGGAGCAGTAATTTATCGCAGGTTTACGTATGTAACTGTGTGTATTATTACATCATAAACTCTCGGAGTTTGTAGAAAGGTCTAGGCCTCAGTTGGGCAATATATATATATACAGATGACCAAGTTAGTGGAAATAAAAGTGAAGTTAGACTGTGTGTGTGAATTATTTGTAACAGGTGATTTCTAAAGTGAGTTTCACAGCTTTTATTGTAATAACATGAGATAGAGGAGAATAATTTGTTTTCTCAAAGGGTGTTTTAAAGTAACCAGACTGTGTGGACTTTGAAAAGGAGACAATTATTTAAAGCTCTAGATACAACTGTGGTAGCCAACAGTTATAGTAGTTATTTTAAACTGAGTATCACAGCCTTGTATTGTAATAACGGAATAGAGGAGATTAATTTGTCCTCTCAAAGGGTGTTATACAGTAATTAAACTCACCTGTGTGAACTTTGATGAAAAAGAGACTATTATTTAAAGGTCTGGACACAACTGTGATAACCAATAGTGTAACGAAATTTTGTACATGCATTTTACTTGTTTTTAACATATTATTTTAAAACAAGTGGATTGTGTACCATCCATTTATTGTTGAAATTTATTACCAACAAGTTACAGAAACCTACTGTAAAGAATCTTGGCTCTATAAAATCCGAAATCATCTAAGGTAGTATAAAAACTATTATTCATGGTTTGGTGAACCAACCCTAATTACTGTAGGGAACATTTCAAAAAATGTCAAATCACCTGTAAACACCTGAAGTGTTTTCTACTTGCTGATCAGTTCAACTTATTTAGACTTTCCATAGATAAATGCTTGCTCTTTCATCCATGGGGTGTTATAATGTGATGGTCAATCCCACTATTTATTGGTAAAAAGAGAAGCCCAAGAGTTGGCGGTGGATGGTATTGACTAGCTGCTTTCCCTCTAATCTATCACTGCTCAGTTAGGGATGGCTAGCACAGATAGCTCTCAAGTAGCTTTGAGTAAAATTTAAAAAGAAAAGAAGTAAACTATAAATAGATTTAGCTGATATGCATGTATATAAACAAATTTCAAATAGGAAAAACAGAAAGAGAATATTATGAAACCTTGTGAAAGTCCACCTCAAACATAATCATACTTAATTACATTAATCTACACCCTGAATATTTTATATTTTCCATATTCTCACAGTATTGATAATTCAGTGTTAATTTTTTGTAGATTTTTCTTTACTTTGTGTTTATTATTTTTATTTTTTCAAGTGAAAAACAAAGTTGCACTTTGCACATTGTGGCCATGGATGTATTGCCTTATAAGAGTGATAGCCAAATTTATTTTTTTTTTGGTTGACAGTGGGTGGTGTTGAATTGCTGCCTTCCCTTTAGTCTATCAGTTCAAAATTAGGTAGAGAGGCTAGCACAGATACCACTTGTGTAGCTTAGCATGAAATTCAAGAAACAAACAGTTTTCAATTTCATGTTTTTTTAAACTATCATTCATACAGACTTGTCAGTTAAAATCATAAATAATATTCAACGTTAAACTGGTACACAATTAAAAACATTTTATTTAGGCCTATCTATGGCCTTCAAAAAGTTGACAACTCTACATGTTTCGACGTTACAACATCATCCTCAGGAGTTGTAACGTCG
>NW_013671234.1:46979-57408 GCF_000517525.1 Limulus polyphemus
TTAAACTGGTACACAATTAAAAAATTTTTTATTTAGGCCTATCTATGGCCTTCAGAAAGTTGATGACTCTACATATTTCGACGTTACAACGTCATCCTCAGGAGATGTAGCGTCGAAACATGTAGAGTTGTCAACTTTTTGAAGGCCATAGATAGGCCTAAATAAAATGTTTTTAATTGTGTACCAGTTTAACGTTGAATATTATTTATGATTTTAACTTTATACACAAGTGCCAAAATACTATAATTAGACTTGTCAGTATTTTACTACTAATCTGAAGTCTAAGTAAATTTTTGCTAATTGTTTTTCTGACTAAAACAAAATATCAGGTATGAAATTGTTTCACCACATTAATGGCTATTATGAAAACAATGAAAATATTTGAATAATATTTTGAATATGAATACATATATAAATTAATACTTTTGTTATATAAAAAGATAATTATTCTTTCTCACTATTATTTGTAGATTAGTTGATCTTCTTCTAAGTTGAAATGCATTGTAGTAAAAACAATACTTGTGTAAAAAAAAATTTCCAAAATATTTCTATTTTATATATATTGTGAACCGTGGTGTCTGTCTGAGTGTTGGTCTGCATCCCGTTTGAAATGTTGTGCACGCAGGCAAAACTCAACATTTACATTTGAAATGATGGGAGAACAGGCATGAATAATGTTGTTGCCAAATTTTATTTTGCAAGCAGGATATTCTACACTAACTTGTTAGAAATTAATCACACTATCATTCACATTTCAAAATGTGACGTAATTTAAACAATAAAAATGTAGATTTACCGTATGTTATTGTTGAGTTGCTCTTAGCATGACTGAAATGATCAACAATTACTTTTCACAGTAAGCTGTATAAGTAACTCAGAGCTTTGGCTCTGGGTAAAACCAAGAGTGCAATGTCATTAACCTTTTTAAAGTTCATGAAATAATTTAAATTGATAGATTAACTTTAACTTTTCCCATCACTGGGAATGGGTACTTTTCCTTGTAAATTATAATCCAAACAGTATTTGTTTAAGCTAACCAATATCAAACTATGTTTTGTAACTGGTGAACTTTGTCTGTTTTTTTACATTCTGTAGTGATAAATGTTTTATAAACCTCAACTCTGACCAGTTAGAATCCAGTTGCTATGATGTTACAGATGTGGTTATGTTTAAAACTGTATAAATTGCAAGATATCCGAATAGTAAAGTGTGTTGAAGAGCACACTTAAAAAAGTTTGTATCATTTTTACCACCATTTAAAAATGCAGTAACATGAAAAATATTAGACACTTCTTTTTCAACAGAAGCCTTAAAATAACTGTTACATTGATACACACACGCACACACACAATTCCATTACATTTAGGTGTAAATAATGCATGCAAAATTGTTAAGTGTTAATTGCCCAGCATAAGTCTTGAGTCTTAGTGTTTCAAATTAAGTTAAACTGTTTTTATTTTCTACCTGTAGTTGCGGGACCTGGAGGCAGAACTTGAAGATGAGAGGAAGCAAAGAGGAGCAGCCATCAATGCCAGAAAAAAACTGGAAGGTGACTTTAAGGATTTGGAACAACAGTTGGAAATGGCTAACCGTCTGAAGGAAGATGCCATCAGGCAGCTGAAGAAACTTCAGGTATGGTTTTTTTTCGGAGTTATGTTACCTGTTATGGTAGAATATTCGCTTGCAGTGACCAAGAGGTGATTTTTCTTTAATGGTTTACAGTTACTCAGTAAGTCAGAAGAAAAAAAAAATGCATTGCTATTCTTTTCATATCAATTAGAAAAACCACAAATCTATGTTAATCACATCCAGATTTTTATTTGATTTTTGAAAAAATAAGTTATGAAGTGTAATATCAACTGCTTATACATGCAGGAAAAACAGTACTTGTGAAACAATAACGGTTTACCATTCGTCTTTTAAAACAAACACACTGATGAAGATTTGTTTCATATTTTTATTATTTTTAATGCATATACTGTACAAGACATTTTACTGATTTCTGATCATATCAGGAAACAATTTTTGAATGTTAAACTTTTTATGTTGCAACTACAGATGGTTAACTACTAATATTTAAATAAATTATTCTAATTTTTCTATGTTTTACTTGTCTTAGAAATGATATTGAACAAATTGCAATATTAAAATCATAAGAAATGTACTAAAATGATTAATATTTTTAGCTTATACTTTGCAATAACGCACTCGTAAAACCAAAATATATCAAAAGGGAAATTAATTCATTATCTATAGAAAAGAATTCTGGGCTCAGTATGCTGAAATTCTTGGTACTTTATGTTAATTATCACAGAGCAAACATTCTCTTATTGTTTACTTAAGCATTTTGTGAAGTTTACATCAGAAATATGGTTTTGTTGTGTATAATTTTGCAGGTTTAATTTATGTAATTGTCATTATTAAAACAGAGTTCACTGATGTAGTTGATAATATTAAGTAATTGTCAAACAACAAATATTTATGCTTCTTGAATAAATATTGTTTAGAGCTTCAGAAATTACTTTGCTCTACTAATTTAGTAATGAATTATTCCAGAATCAATTGAAGGATTATCAGCGAGATGCTGAAGAGGCACGCCAATCTCGTGATGACTTGATTGCCCAGGCTAAGGAAATGGAAAAGAAGTTGAAGAGCATGGAAGCTGAGTCAATTCAGCTACAGGAAGATCTAGCAAATTCAGAGCGGGCTCGTCGCACTGCTGAAGCTGAGAGAGATGAACTACAGGAGGAAGTTAATAACAATGCTTCCCGAAGGTAAAGAAATATTGTCGTAATGGTTTCTATTGTTGAGCAGGTTCTTTTAGATTATTTGGTATAAAAAAAATGCAAATTCCAGTCCACTTATTAGATAGTCATGAAAGTGTTTTATTTTTCCAACTACAAGTTCCACAACTTGTACAAATTAGCATCACTAATGTTTGCTGATAGAGCTGAGTTCACACTAGATACTAATACAATTTCAAATACTTGCTAGTTTTTTTTCTATTCAAACTTTTTGCTATAATATTTACAGACATTCCCAGCACTTGTGATATTGTTGTAACATAGATATGGTTATAAAAGGAAACACTATATAGTATTGTATATTGAGGAGATATTTAAAATATAATTTTGATGAACAAACTGAGCCATCCATATATAGGCAGTGCTACCATTTGCCTGATACAGTACAGTTTCGTATATTTGTTTCTTCATTAAAACAAAAACTCAGTATTCACAAAATTGAACTGACGAACTTAATAATAAATTTTCTAATCTAGATAAACTCCTGTTTTATATACTGCTCAGATTGCTTCATTCACTTTCAAGAAAGTTCTAGTCATTAAGCCACATCACAACATATAAACAAACAACAATACAAACATCTCTGTTGTAAAAAACATAGCCTACAACAATATTTTAAATTGTACGTGTAGTTAAAGATTAGGTTGGCTACAATATAAAATTTTTCATGTAGAAAACCAAATACTGATATAAGAAATTAAATTATTTAGAAAACCAATGAAGATATTTAAACGGCTCTTTTAAAGTAGTACTAAATATATAAAAATGGTTAATTTAGAAAGTCACAAAATATAAAAATGGTTTATATTTCAAAACCATTAAAGATATACTAATGGCTTAGTTAAAGAATCATCAGAGACATATAATGTTACTTATTAAAAGTATAAAAACTTGGTTATTTATAGAATCATTAAACTAGAAAAATGGTTTTATGTTAAGAACCATTAACCCTTGATACAGAAACTAGTGACATTTTTTTATTGCAGTTTTCTGTAAAAGTATGTTGCATGTTGTATTTTACAAGAATTTTGAGATGAAATCTTTTGAAAGATATTTTTAATTAATTATTTTGTGTTCATGATATTTTAGCATATATGAACTAACATGAGCTTTAACCTTCTTGTTTTCTATATTCAAATGATGAATGGAATAAGCTTCAATTAAATCCTCCAGAGACATAAGAAACATTTGAGAAATGTGCAGATTTTAGGTACCAGTAGGTTGATCAGTTGGCATTGATTTTGTTTAGAAAAAGAATCCCTTTTAAATCCCTTTTTTCTTTCTTTGACAGTTCACTCCTGCAGGAGGAGAAGAGGCGTCTAGAGGCAAAAATCCAGCAAGTGGAGGAAGAATTGGAAGAAGAACAGGGCAATTCTGAAATAATGATGGAGAAAGCTCGCAAAGCCCAGACTCAGGTATGTATATATATATATATATTTTTTTTTCCAGACTTACTGTGTTCAGATACTTATAATGGATTAATAAACCCAATAGGTGTATTATATATGTGTACCTTGATAAACAATTCACAAGCGTAACGCTCATATTTATTTTTCTTTGTGCAATGGTAAACTCATAATGCCCAATCTCAGAAAACATTTTATTTATGTAACTAGGCTCTTAGGACTTCTTAAGACTGTTGTTCAGTTTATGTTATTGTATCACTAAACTTTGAAGACGCAAACTCAGATAGAATGTATAGCTGATGTAACTAGATTATCAAGTAGGCAGTGTTTGAATCCTCTAGTGATTTTGTCAGACTTATGGGCAGTTTTATTAACATAATTATGCTATTCAACTTGTAAAGCCTAGACCCAAATACAGTTGTTTTTTAATTCGATTGTTAAGCCTAAAGGCAAGTAAATTTTTACTTACGTATCAGTTGCTAAAGTTAGGTTTTAAAAATACGGGTAAAGATTCAGTAATTTAGTAATGCTTATTTAAGATTGAAAGAATTAGATATAAAATACCTAATGTTGTGGTATATAACAACAAAACTGGTGGAGCATGCTTTTTTTTGGGGGGGTGATGTCTGAGGGAACATCAGAATAAGACTGATATTAATTTTAAGTAATCTCAACTGGCCTTTTTTATTGGCTTCTAATCAGAAGAATGTTACAGCATTTTAATTACACTTACTTACATTCATACACTATCAAAACTAAAGGCCCAAACTTAGGTTTTAATTTGAAAACATGGGAATCTCTGCTTACGTCTAAGAGTTACGACTAAAAAATACAGATGTACATTATTGATGTGTATGTGTCTGAAGGAGACTGATCAATGTTCTGTTGAAACATGTAGTATGTTCCCTCAAAAATAAATCGCTTCATTATGCTTATAAATCGTTATTAGCATAATGTTCTTTCATGCTCGAGTATTAATGTTATTTGTTTTTCTAGATTGAGCAGTTGTCAACAGACCTGGCAACTGAGAGATCTACATCTCAGAAGTTGGAGAATAACAGAATGTTGCTTGAAAGACAGGTGAGATACCAATTTAAAAGAACATCTGTTAGCTACTTGAAGATGAAGAAGGTATATTTTGCCAGCCCTTATTATAAAGAAATTACGTTTTTTCTGTATAAGCATCAACTTTAGAAGTCTGTACGTAAGAAATTAACATATAAATTTCTACTAGCCTTTTTTTTTTGTTCTTTTATTTTTATATTTTAACATATCCTTTGCTTGGTACATCTACTAGATTATTTAACACAATCATTGTTTTGAAGAATTTTTCTGATGATTGAAAAAGATTTAAATTTTCCTTGATGAAATAAAAGTAGAAGGAAGGAGCATGAAATGACAAAACAGTATTCATTTAAAAATGAAAAATACTACATAAATTCTTTGGAGTATTTGTTCTCTTTATTTATTTAAATAATGACATGAACAACTTGTTCAAGATTTGGAGAATTTACACTACATTAACAATGATGTACATTTTATATAGTCCCCAAATGGGGAACTTTGCTGAATACAAAACTATTAGTCTGTGACATAGTTTCATACATCATGACATTTTAAATATGGGGAAACTGTGTAATTTTTTAGTAATCTGATTTTAAAATTTAAAATAAATACATATTGCACAGTTTCTAAACATACTTTGTACTGTAGAACAAAGAGCTTCGAGCCAAGCTTCAGGAGTTAGAAACATCTCAACGTGCCAAGACTAAGTCTGCCATTGCTGCTCTTGAATCAAAGATTGCTCAACTTGAGGAACAGTTAGATGTCGAAACAAAGTGAGATATATTTATTGTTGATATAAAAAGTGGGTTCCCTTTTCTTAAGTAATAATTGTATACAAGATATCTCATCATTTTTTTAACAATTATAAAAATACTTATTTTATTAGAAAATGTGATGATTTTTTGACAAAATTTATTAATGTTGCAGTTTAATAACATGTATAAAATAATTTTTTACTGTTTTTGAGAATTTTTGTTCTTACAAAAATGAATTTGTGCAAAGACTGCTATAAAAAGTATAATCCTTTTCAACAGAGAGCGCCAGACAGCAGCAAAAGCCTCACGAAAAATAGAAAAGAAAATGAAGGAGGTGGTGATGCAGTTGGAGGATGAACGACGTCATGCCGACCAGTATAAAGAACAAGTTAGTAATCTACAGAAGTCATAATTATTGTTCTTATATGTCATTTAAATAGTATATTACAACCTTTAAGGGGACCTCATGAAGTCCAGTGATTAGAGTGTCAGACTGTGGATCTCTGAGTCCATCATTTGCATCCTGTTACCACAAAAGAAAAAAAAAGACCCCTCCCTTTGGGTGCTTTATAAGAGGAATGGTCAAATCCCATTATTTGGTCAGACATGAGTAGCCCAAGAGTTGGTGGTGGGTGCTGTGGACTAAATGTCTTGCCTTATAGCCTGTCAGTTCAGAATTAAAACTAGTACAGATAACCTTTGAGTAGTTTTGTGCAAATATCAGAAAACAAAAAATGTAACTTTGAAGGAGTGGTAAACACAAGTTTTGATCATAATCCAGCAGACACTAATGATTACAGTTTTTCCTCCTGTCATTCCTATGTTGAAATAGTTTTCTGTTTATTAATTATAAGAGACATTATCTCTTTGTCATTTAGGGTAAAAGTGGCCAAATAGTTCTTGTGTATCACCAGAAAATTACATCTATAGTTTCACATGACAAACTGTAAAACACTCGTGTTATCACCACATTTCTACTCTGCATAAAGTTTTTTATTGATCTTTATTCTACAGGTAGATAAGGTGAACAATCGAGTCAAGGCACTGAAGCGTCAACTGGATGAAGCTGAAGAAGAATGTTCCCGAGAAAAAGCCCAGCGACGTAAAGCTCAGCGAGAACTTGAGGATATGACCGAATCTAATGAGGCAATGTCTCGAGAATTATCCAACCTGAAAAATAAATTAAGGTATAATTTTTGTTTTACTCCAGTATATTTAATACAGTTTGTGTTGTTTCTCTCAGAGTTTTTTTTTCTTAAGAAAACATGAAAATTACCTGACATTTAAAATTGTATTATAAGTTATTTGATGTGATGTTCCATTCTAATGAAATCAATATCTTTCTATTACAAGGATAAAATTTATTTACATAGAAAGCTTTTCTCTAACAATGAAGGTGAGAAACCTTCACTCTTAGATTTTTTCTAGCTGTTTTGTTGTATGTTAATTAAAAACTTTAGTAAGCTTGTACTTATTTTAATTTCTTTCCTTCAGACGAGGAGCAGGTTCCTCTACGGGAAGTTCTTCATCCCTAACATCATCTCGTTACCTTAAACGGGGCTCTCTGACTTCATCTGGAAGCGTTGGTGGAGATGAAATCACCCTATCACTACAGGATGAATCCCCTACTGGTGACACACAAGCATAATAAGCCTTTTGCCTTGCCTAATGTCCACCAGCTGGTTATTAAAATACAAAATGAAAGCATAAGATTGTGTGTTGTGTGCTTAAGAGAGGATTGGATTAGAATATTTTGGCTGTCAAGCAATGTTAAATTAACATTCCTAAAACTAATAAACTGAATATACTTTTTAATTGGACTAAACTATGCTAGAGTACAACGAACGTTGCTCCTTGTAACCACCTGTTACACAAAGTTAAAGTATTCTTCAATTAATCCTAAGTAAGTTAACATTTTAAAGTTATATGATTTAAAGTTGATCTGTATTTATATTACACCATATTTGTTTGTTTGTTTTTTAAATATTGCTTAAAGCTACTTTCAAATTAGATTATAAACATACCTTATTGTATAGTTTATTAGAAATCAGTTATACAAAGTCGTCAGGCAGGGAGTCCATACTATTCATCATTAACATGAGTATTACAAATTTGTGACAATAAAAAAGTTTTTCCTATTGGTCAAAGTCGTCAAAAATCAATAATTACATGAGCTAAGCAGATTGATAATATAGATTTTATGAAGTGTTACTGCATTAATTTTGACTATGATATATCCCAGGAAGTATTTAATTTGTACTGTTAACAGAATTATATGTATGTGTATATAGCATCAATTATTTTATGAATTACTTAAATAGTATTAATTTCGTGTGGCAAACCAGCTTAGTTTGATAATATATGTGTTATTATAAGATTAAGTATTTTTGAGGGATGATTACCCCATAAAGGTTTGTCATCTACTTTTAAAGCCATTATCACAATATTAAACTTCAGGATTATGGAGAACTAAAAGACTCAAAATTGATTTGTGTAAACTGTTTTCCTTTGATAGTAAAATGTATGGTTAAAAATTATTAGGTATTTTTTATCCAGTTTATAACCAAAATTAGACAATATTTAATAAAATTACCTATGGTATTGGAGTAATCATATCAGTTAAGCACATGTGGTTACAAGCTTTCCCTTTTTTTGTTTTTATTTTTTAGAAGTACTTATATTTCAACAGCAAAAAAGAAAAAGAAACTGACGAATGATGTAATAATACTGTGTTCAAATAGAAGTGCATAAGATTAGATCAAAGAAAGTTATTTTCATAACTGACCTGGACATGTATTTGCATGTCTTGACTTCTTCACCACAGCTTTGACGTTTATGGATTTTTTTGTTAATTTTTTTTAAATTAAGATTTATTTGCAACAATTTGTGCTATTAATATCTATGTTTTGTTGTTCTTGTTTGTGAAACACTAACATGTCTACTATAGGATAACAAGATAATTCATTAATTATTGTATTGGGCTGGATGAGGAATATGTGATGGAAAAAAGATAAGATTGTAAGTAGGTGTTATTCATTAGTTACCTAATCACACCTACTGAAATGGTGCTGTTTGTACACAGTTAATAATTAATTATTTTAAGCATTATATTTAATACTTTTGTATTTATGTGGGCCAATTTCAACTCTGCAAATGCTAATTGAATTCATAGTGATTTTGGGAGTATTGTTTTTTTTTTTTACTTTTTTTTAAGATTATGAAGCCAAATAATTCAATATATTATAATCAAATGGAACTTTTGTTTTAAGTAATGTGTTTTTATTTAAGATTTGTTGAAATAATTTTCAAATTGTTTCTGCTTTGTTTTGATTTGAATATAAGAAAAGTGTATTAGTCACATTATACCCAAATCCTCAGTGTCCACAGAAGTGCTGTACGATCCTAATAATGATTTTCTGATCCTGTTTGTAATATATATATATATTTAGAATACCATTCTTCAAATATCAGACTATTGATATGTATTTCTTGAACAGTATCCACAATAAGTCTGCCTGTCCAAAAATTGGGCTTGAAACATATTGGTGCCTTTTTTTTTATAATCATTCCATATACTTTGATAATTTTAATGTTTGAGCATTTTTGGGAAAAACATTTGCTGTGACATCAGTCCAGTATGTAGTTGTTTTATTTTTATGTATTTGATAAAAAAAAAAGGTTTATGGTTTGTAAGCAATCAATTCTAAAAAAAAAGTATTTGGGATTATCAAGAGCTGTGTGAAATTACAATTTATAACATCATCTGGACAGTATTAAAGAAAATTATTTTTATTATTTCAGATGCATTACAAGAAACAAAATATATATATATATATATAATAACAATCCTGCTTCATTTTTTCAAAACAAATGCTTATTTTTGTATAATCTATGTGTTCTATTGGTTGGTTAAATAAAATAGAAATTTTTCTTTAGGTTTTGTGTTCACCAAGTTTTAAACTTGTTCGTGACAAACATTGCAACCTTAGTAACTTAAAAAGTATTTGTGTCAAAATCTAGTGGCCAAAATTTGTAATTAAGCTTTTAATACCATATTTTCTGAATTATGTTATCTGAAAATATTTGGCCCGGCATGGCCAGGTGGTTAAGGCACTCAACTCGCAATCTGAAATTTGTAATTAAGCTTTTAATACCATATTTTCTGAATTATGTTATCTGAAAATATTTGGCCCGGCATGGCCAGGTGGTTAAGGCACTCAACTCGACTCGCAATCTGAAATTTGTAATTAAGCTTTTAATACCATATTTTCTGCATTATGTTATCTGAAAATATTTGGCCTGGCATGGCCAGGTGGTTAAGGCACTCGACTCGCAATCTGAGGGTCGCGGGTTCGAATCCCTGTTGCACCAAAGATGCTTGCCCTTTCAGCCGTGGGGG
>NW_013671234.1:57658-62764 GCF_000517525.1 Limulus polyphemus
GATACGCCCTCGTGTAGTCTTTGCGACGTAATACAAAAACAAAAACAAACAGAAAATTATTTTAAAGTTTTCTGTTAACAAAGCAACTATTAGTGAATACATAATTAAAGAAACTAAACAAGTCGGCAAGTCTAAATTTTGTAATCAAAATTAATGTGACAAGTAACTCAGTTGAGAAAGTGTTAGGTCTTGTCAAGTTTAATATTTATTATATTACGATTATTATTACTAGCTTCTAATTAAACCAATTTACCTACATAAATTAGGAATAAAAAATTAGCGAAGGATTTAATAATATAGTTCATTTAATATTTCGTTTTTACATACATCGTTATTTTCGGCCATAATCCCAAAAATGTCGAACAAAGTTCGCCTAGCTTAGGAAGTTTAAAGATAGGCGTAAATCCATATGCTAAGCTAACAATGCAAAATGCTCGTATAATAATATTTGATAGAACATAAGTATACAGTAAACTTAATGTAATCCTTCATAACAATGTCTAGTGACCAGTGTAACTTTGGAGTAGCATAACATCCGAGATAAATTATTACACATGTATTTCTGTTCAACTACAGTTTAGGGTAAAAGGACGATAGAGATAGCGCAGACAAAAAAAAAAGAAAGAAGATATACGAAGATGAACATAATTATGAATAAAAAATCGTAAAAGAAATGGTAAAAAATATTGATATTTTATTAAAATTAAATGTAATAAACATGATTTACTAAACACACTACGGAACGTATCTAACACAATTTGTCCCATTATAACCCTACAAAAACACGTGGTCAACATGTTTTAAATTTCTAGTAATAACTAGTAAAGAAACACCTGGTCAATATGTTTTAAATTTCTAGTGATAACGAGTGAAAGAGGTAAATCCTGTGGTATTATTTTTTTAATATTATATTGTACGAGATTCATTAACCAGCATGGTTATTTAACGTGTATATATGAAGAGCTAAAAGACTCAAAGTTTATTTTTGTAAACCGTTTCAGAATTTTCTTTTCATAGTAAAATGGATGATAAAACTTCAACAGATATGTTTTTACCCATTTTATTACCTAAATTGATTAATCTGGCGGAGTATAAGAACAATGTTCTTCAGACTTTGATAAATATTTTTCAATAAAAGCAACAGTAGTTTGTTCGGATATAAAATACAAACAAAATCTGACTTGAAACAGCAGACTGACTTTTTCAAGACTGTTACTTAGGTTCTTACATATTGGCCTGTTTTAGCACATTTTCTTATATTTGCTCACTTTAGGACTGTAGTATTTGTATTTTCTGTATGCCAATCTGACTTGTATATTTAAAGTTGATACACGACAAAAAAGAAGAACAGTGATTACTCGCCAACTTAAAAACATTGAGGAGATTTTTTCTCCAGAATTTTTATTTCTAAAATTTGTTTTAATGTTTATACCAGAATCTGCAAATTACTGTATAAATTAAGTTGTTGATATCAGCGTTTAGTGCATCGAGACCGACTAGTTATTCTCTTGGTTATTATATTTTTTCATATTCAGATAATTTTTCCCTTACATACTGAATTGCCATAGTTAAATTTTTATAGAACGGACCTTAGTTATCCTCATGTCTTCAATTTACGGGACAGTACTTGAAATTAATTGTAAAATATACTGCCATTTAGTGACACAAGGTACAGTACTTGGAAAGTATTGAAAGTAGAAACCGATATTTAATGATACAAGGGACAATATTTGAAACTACTGAGAGTATTTACTGACATTTAGTGACACAAGGTACAGTACTTGGAAAGTATTGAAAGTAGAAACCGATATTTAATGATACAAGGGACAATATTTGAAACTACTGAGAGTATTTACTGACATTTAATGACACAAGGGACAGTACTTGAAACTACTTGGAGAATATACTGATATTTAATATTCGGTATTTGTTTGTTTGTAGTAGAACAAAGCCATATTGGGCTATCTGCTGTGACCGCCACGCGAAATCAAACCCAGATTTTAATGTTTTAAGTCCGTAGACTTACCGCAATGTTCAGTAAGTAGCGATATGTTCTAGCTCATGGGAGAACAAAGATATTAGCTCTTCATATGTAACAGACCCCCGGTCAGCTGTATCTAATCTCTGGAAGAAAAGCTGAGGATATATCCTGATTGTTTCTTCTTGTTCTCAATCCAGTTTCGTCCTTCATTGTAACGATCTGATTTTTCCTCTTAAATGTGAAGTCCTTCACCCTGTTTCCATTCATCTTTTCAATAACTCTGTTGCCAATATTCTTCGTATCATCTGCCACTCCACTTGAAATACTCATCAACTCAACACCAAAAGGGTTTCTGTCAAGTAAGGTCTAATCTGATCAGCATGTTTGGAGTAAAGCGTTTTCAGTGATTCTTAAAAAAAAGGTAACAGAGTTATTTCGCCTTTGATGTGTATTGTCCCTCACACTAGGTCCATCTTCACAACCGTAAAACACTACTGTAGCTTGTTCCTACTTCAACTTTGCAAAGCTGATGTAAACATCACAAATCTGACTATAGCTGCAACCTCATGGTCATGGAAGCCATTGCAAGTGACATCCTCCATCTGTCACATAATTCGAATCATTATCTGGATCTTTGCTGTCAGGATTAAACAATGATTTGTATAGCTTCTGCTAAAGCTGATTTATCACCTTCTCTCAACAAGCGTGGAGACTCGAACATGGCAGGGGGATATGTGTAAAGTAAGTAAGAGTTGAATGTAGCACAACTTACAGTACCTGTAAAGAAGTCTGTTGCAAAAATTCAGCACATTTTGCCCATTGTTTTCAACTTTCCCAAAATAGAAAAAAAATGTACCCTAAAAATTTCAATTTTTATAGGTTTATTTCAGAAATTAGCCACTTTTTGGAAATTTTTTTTTCAACTTGGGACCCTAAAAACCCTTGAAAAATGTTAACCAATTACATCATTTTCTTAGAATTAAAATGAAAATGAAATTAATTAAACAGGTCAACAAGATAAAATGAGAATTAAACTTTCCAGATCAGGCTTCGCGATATTAACCAATACGGATTTCTGTATTTTTTAAACTTATAAGATTACGAGTGAAATAAGCCTAAGTAAAGTAAGTCCACTCAAAATATCAAAAAGTTAACATAACCACAAAGTTCACAATATTATATTTCGTGGAACTACACTAGAAGCAATAGTTGTTTAAATATCAGTTTAGGAGTAAACATCAATTACATCGGTGTTAACAATGTTGTATGAAGGCATACAAAGTGGTTTCTAATTACATCGGTGTTAACAATGTTGTATGAAGGCATACAAAGTGGTTTCTCATTACATCGGTGTTAACAATGTTGTATGAAGGCATACAAAGTGGTTTCTAATTACATCGGTGTTAACAATGTTGTATGAAGGCATACAAAGTGGTTTCTACCCTTTTTATTAAAGAAGTTTCTCATGCACATAAGTACAGTAATTTTAACACAGAAATGTTGGTCAAGGAAGTTGCTAAGTTATCACATGCGCCTTCTGAAAAATATTTTTGTAAAGTAGAATATACTATATGAAAATGGACAGCAAACTTTCTATTGTCGGGTCAGTTGACCTCTTGAAATACAACCCCTCTTATTTTCCGATGAGAATGATCAATAGTGACGTGGGTAGCGTACACGTCCTCGGAAATAATAGCATTATATATAGCATGCTATATTTTCTCAGTACGTAACAGATTCTTCGTCATATAGATCTCCGGAAGCACCAGTAAAGACACTGTTCTTCGTCACACTCATTCCTGATTGTGTTTTGCTGAAATAAATAAAGATTGTTTCACATTGTTGCATACTATGCCCAGTCTCTTTCATTTTTCAAAACTCAATCAAAGTTGAAGAATATAGTTTTACTCTGCATAACATTTTCGGTCGAACCTCCGGTTATTATGCGGGTCCTACCCGATTACTTTGCGGGAATACAGCGTAGGCGTAAGGGCTTGATATTTACCGGGGGGGGGGGGGAGCAAGTTTTATCCGAAAATATAAAACTGACCTTAAAATCATGTACTACGGGCCAGAATTTGGGAGGAACTTGCCCCCCTTGACCCCCACATCCTACGCCTATGGAAAACGGTACACCTGAGAATATCACATTGACATACTTTCACACATATGCTTCGTGATATAACAAAGACAACTTTCATAAAGTAATAGACACGTATGCACTTTGGACTTTTGTACCAAACTCTCAAGAGAACGTGTAGGAAGACGTAGGTGTTTGTTACACTGCGATTTCTCTGATGTTTTTAAATGGAAATTACCTCTCCCCCCAATGAGTCATTTTCAATAACTGTTGATATGAAATGTGGAGAAATAAATTATTTGGTAACACTAAAAGTTAAATTTGGGTTAAATTACTTTCAACTGAGGGGATATTAACAAATTAATCTATAAAACTGAGCTCTCTTCTTCACTCAAACCTAACGCAAGATATTGTCTAAAGTCGATTAGGCTACTCTAACCCTTGTAAATGGCAATATGTGCTGAATATCTGTTTCTCGCTGTAACAGAATATTCATACATCACGAGTTACTCCAAGTATTAGTGACTAGCTTATAACACTGAAATCCGGGGTTTGATTCTCCCTAGTGGATACAGCTCAGATAGCCGATCGTGTAGCTTTGTACTAAAATAAACCGACTAGCTGATACCCAGGAAACTGTAACACCGGTGCGATATGTCCTGAGGTTATTTTTTTACTGCGCCGATTTATCTTTTCATATCGACTTCTTTATACGCTTCAACTGTCACGATGATTTCTTATTCCGACATAGTTATATCTTTATATAGACTGTTTTATACGCTTCAACTGTCACGATGATTTCTTATTCCGACATAGTTATATCTTTATATAGACTGTTTTATACGCTTCAACTGTTACGATGATTTCTTATTCCGACATAGTTATATCTTTATATAGACTGTTTTATACGCTTCAACTGTCACGATGATTTTTTTATTCCGACATAGTTATATCTTTATATAGACTGTTTTATACGCTTCAACTGTCACGATGATTTTTTTATTCCGACATAGTTATATCTTTATATAGACTGTTTTATACGCTT
>NW_013671235.1:0-9461 GCF_000517525.1 Limulus polyphemus
AAGCGCCATAACCGTGTTTATTCGTAAGAGCCATAACCGTGTTTATTCGTAAGAGCCATAACCGTGTTTATTCGTAAGAGCCATAACCGTGTTTATTCATAAGAGCCATAACCGTATTTGTTTGTAAGCGCCATAACCGTGTTTATTTGTAAGAGCCATAACCGTGTTTATTCGTAAGAGCCATAACCGTGTTTATTCGTAAGAGCCACAACTGTGTTTATTCGTAAGAGCCATAACCATATTTACTCGTAAGAGCCATAACCATATTTATTTGTAAGAGCCATAACCGTATTTATTTGTAAGAGCCATAACCGTGTTTATTCGTAAGAGCCATAACCGTATTTATTCGTAAGAGCCATAACCGTATTTATTCGTAAGAGCCATAACCGTCAAATAACACGACAATTTCAGAAGATCATATAACCATGATGACTTGAGAACGTCAAATAACACGACAATTTCAGAAGATCATATAACCATGATGACTTGAGAACGTCAAATAACAAGACAATTTCAGAAGATCATATAACCATGATGACTTCAGAACGTCAAATAACACGACAATTTCAGAAGATCATATAACCATGATGACTTCAGAACGTCAAATAACAAGACAATTTCAGAAGATCATATAACCATGATGACTTGAGAACGTCAAATAACACGACAATTTCAGAAGATCATATAACCATGATGACTTCAGAACGTCAAATAACACGAGCTCAGAACGTCAAATAACACGACAATTTCAGAAGATCATATAACCATGATGACTTCAGAACGTCAAATAACACAACTATTTCAAAAGATCAGATAACCATGATGACTTGAGAACGTCAAATAACACGAGCTCAGAACGTCAGGTAACCATAATGATTTCAGTTTTGTAAAACTGTAAAAAACATCCTGAAAAGGTAACCAGTAGTAGAAATATTGATGATAACAACATGTTTGTCTCATATTTTTTAAACACCACGATTTAATTTAACGATAATAAAGTAATTTCCTTGAAAGCTTTCAAAAAAGTGTTTCAGATTCCAAAACTTGTATAAATTGTTAGCTCTTTTGAAAACAATTGCATTTCTGACACAAGTATTTATCAGCTTTTGTTGTACATGGTGACCGAGTCACCCATTCAATCTCCTCCCTTAACAAGTCACCTGAATAGAATTATAACGAGACCCCTAACGTCCTTTTATCATGCCAACAAAAGGCCCAGTTCACCAAGCATTGTATCATGACTTCGAATAATGAAAATTCGGCATTAAAACATAATTAAAAAATTCATAACGTATGTTGTTTCAAGTTCTTTATAAGTAAGGCTTTTATTCTTATTCTTAAACATTCCAAAGCTGTACACCCACTTCGTAATTGTCAAAATTTTGAGATTAAATGAACATACATTTTTTTTCTCACTTTCGTTTGCTCTATTTTTTACTGCAGTAAACATCTTAATTCCCAGCTGAAAGTATCTGTCCTTAACCAAAAAAAATAAACCAGGCTTATGAATTGTTTTTTAAACGTACACACTTTGAGCTGTATTACTCTGTAATTTACAGGCTTAATGGGCTCCCCAAATCTAAAACTACTCCACACAGAGCATTTTACACTTTTTAAAATCATACCTAGTGTGCCCCCCCCCCCATCCTCCAGTAGCACAGCTATATGTCTGCGGACTTACGACGCTAGAATCCGGGTTTCGATACCCGTGGTGGGCAGAGTACAGATAGCCCATCGTGTAGCTTTGGGCTTAATTCCAAACAAACATACCTAGTGTACTGGAGGTAAGCAATAACAAAAGATTTGATTAAACCGTATTTTGTCGTCCGTACAAATGACTTCAGAACAAGTATTTCTATTGGCTAAGCGAACAACGCCTTAATCTGATTGGTTCTAAACATATAGGTGTCGTTAATTGCTGCATTGTTGGTTTATTTCCTTTTGAAATGAATCGCGACAACAGTTGAAAGAAATGATTGAACCGCGGCTGCGCAGTATCGAGAACAGGTATCGCGTGGGTTAACGTGTTAATAACCTTAGACTACGGAACTGCTGACTTGAAAACGTGCGTTTTGAAGAAAAGATGCAACTGAAGTGAATGAAGCTAATCTGCTGAGGTTGCGAAAAACTCTCGAATCGACGAGAAGAGAGAACAAGAGAAGATGTTGAAGATGAATAGAAAGAGTAAACACGGAATGATGTTTTTTTTTAAAAAACTTATTTATTCTTGCTAAATAACCATACCTACTTTAAGTTGTGACAATTAACAACGCTATGATATTGGCCTAAAATACACATTTGATTTTTTCTTTATGTTTGTTTGTGAATTTCGCGCAAAGCTACACGTAGGACTATCTGCGCTAGCCGTCCCTAATTTAACTGTGTAAGACAAGAGGGAAGGCAGCTAGTCATCACCCCCCACCGCCAACAGTTGGGCTACTCTTTTACCAACGAATAGTGGGATTGACCGTCACATTATAACGCCCCCATGGCTGAAAGGGCGAGCACGTTTGGCGGGACGGGGATTCGAACCCACGACCATCAGATTGAGAGTCGAGCGCCCTAACCACCTGGCCATGCCGGGCCTTTTTTCTTTATATCAGTTCGTTGATCGTCTGGCCATCAATCAGTTTACTTTTTTTTGTATTGTAGATAATTATCAATAAATAAGATGATTGTTTTCAAATTCCTCAGAAACAAATATCATACCGTTCATAAATCATTTGTTATGTAGTCTCACAGAATGTGAAATTAATTACAAAACGTTTCTGTTATGTAGTCTCACAGAATGTGAAATTAAATACGAAACAATTCTGTTATGTAGTCTCACAGAATGTCAAATTAATTACAAAACGTTTCTGTTATGTAGTCTCACAGAATGTCAAATTAATTACAAAACATTTCTGTTATGTAGTCCCACAGAATGTGAAATTAATTATAAAACATTTCTGTTATGTAGTCCCACAGAATGTGAAATTAATTACAAATCATTTCTGTAATGTAGTCTCACAGAATGTGAAATTAATTACAAAACATTTCTGTAATGTAGTCCCACAGAATGTGAAATTAATTACAAAACATTTCTGTAATGTAGACCCGCAGAATGTGAAATTAATTACAAAACATTTCTGTAATGTAGTCCCACAGAATGTGAAACGAATTTGGTTTTACGATAAACACAAGGTAAATGAGTCTAATTTTTAATGACTTTTTTTTTAAACAAATATATGTAGTATTAAAAGTGAATTTTATGAATTGCAATTATATTAAGGTGTTTGAATTAAACTAGAAAATATATAAAATGTCCACCAGTTTGGTTATTGTTTTTCTTTGTAAGTACGCATGCGCGGTATCGAAGAAAGCTGAGTGATCCAACACGCGCAGTATTCGAAGGTTTGGTCCAAGCTGACTGTGCAGATAGTCTGTGAAATAAAGAATCTTTCTTTGTATATTATTACATGCTCTCATTAGTTTTCTATCATACGTTACTGACTCAGCCTGACAAAAAAGACCTGGCACGAGACCAAGGCAATGCACTGATTTCCAGCTGTCGTAATAACGCGTTAATATTGAATACAATACACGTAGCGCGTGCCCTGCACTCCTAGTGCAGTCAATGCAGGGCACGTGACGTTTTCAAATCCTGCATGAAATTGATAACTATGTGGCACGTGCGTGTCTTTGTCGTTGTGACAACAAAATATGGATGTATGGCAAAATATGCGGTCATGATTTCCTTTATGTAGGAAGAGATTTATATAGGTTCAGTAAAAATTATTTGTTTTACAGATTTTTTTTTGTAGCATTCCTCTAAATCGATGCTTGGTGATGTTGAATAAACACGTTCTGAAGTGATCATGGTTATATGATCTTCTGAAATTGTCGTGTTATTTGACGTTCTGAAGTCATCATGGTTATATGATCTTCTGAAATTGTCGTGTTATTTGACGTTCTGAAGTCATCATGGTTATTTGATCTGAAATTCTCGTCATTTTTGACGTTTGAACTCGTCATGATTATCTGATCTCCTGAAATCCTCGTGTTATTTGAAGTTCTGAAGTCATCGTGGTTATTTGATCTGAAATCCTCGTCATGTTTGACGTTCTGAACTCGTCATGATTATCTGATCTCCTGAAATCCTCGTGTTATTTGATCTGAAATCCTCGTCATGTTTGACCTTCTGAACTCGTCATGACTATCTGATCTCCTTAGTTTTTCCATTTTATGAAACTGCAATCAACCGAAGTTATATATGAAACTAACTTAGTAATCCAAAATGTCCAAAATATGAACATTTTCCCTCGTAGTTAGAACTTCCCAAGACAGCTGTTTAATGAACACAAAATTTCACAAGCAGAGAAATGCAGAAGTTGATGATGACTAGCTGCCTTCCCTCTCCCCCCCCCCTATTCAACAGGTCTGTGATCTGCTGATCTCCCCCCCCCCCCTTCTTTCCATTTATATGGAATTTATGATTTTCAATTTGGCGGTTTTCGGTTTGGTTTGAATTTCGAGCAAAGCTACACGAGGACTATCTGCGCTAATCATCCCTAATTTAGCAGTGTAAGACTATATTTGTTTATTTGTGTTTAACATCAAAGCTACAAGATAGGTTACCTGCGCTGTGCCCACAGCGGGTATGAAATCCAATTTGTTTAGCTGCCCCACTAGCTTATCACTGAGCCATTGGGGAGCAGAGAATAAAAAAAGTTATTTAGTGTTATATAGAAACAAAAAAATACCAAAACTATTAAAGGTGAGGTTAAGGTTCAAAATACCAAAACCATTAAAGCCAATTATAGATTATTCTATCTTCTGTGATAAGATATTAATTTATTTGTTATAGAGGGAGCTAGTGTAAACTTATTTCAGTATGTTCAAAAATCGTGCTAATGTTTCATTTCTGTGGATCGCATGACCATGTAACATATATTATAATGACATATATCTTTAGAACACTCGGAAATGGTAAAATTTCCAAAACTGCCTTTATGACAAGAGTGTAGATAAACTATTTTAATTGTGTAACAAAACCAAGCCAATGTCACGTTTTTTGTTGTTGTTATTTCTTAGAGTTGTTAGAGTGCTAACACATTGTATATAAACTTCTCAATCGCTCATGGCAACCAGTAAGTGATTCTTTCTGCTAATCAACACGATTGTTACTTGTGTTGCTTCTTCTTACATACTCTGGAATACATAACATTTTTAGTGCGGCATATATAATTTTTTTTTTAATGTCTAATATTTTTTTTATTGTACTTACAGTAGACAAATTTATGAAGAACTAAGTTTTTTATCTAGCTCGTGCCAACCCCTATGGCTCGGCAATAAACTTAACGAATTATAAGTTTAAAATTTAGGGTTCAATCCCTGTGGTGAACACTCGCAGATTGAATACTTTTGTTAAACAATAACAAACATTTGTAGTTTGTATTTAAGTGATTTTTTGTTGTTGTTGTTGGAGTTGATTTTGTAGGGCAAAGCGACACAATGGTCTATCTGCTTGGAATCGAGCCCCGGATTTTACCGTTGTAAGTCGTTAACTTACCAGTGACCCACCAGGGGACCTAAAGAAAGTTTGGTTTGTTAATAATTTCGCGCAAAGCTACTAAAATAAGAGTCATAGACTAGAGGGAAGGCGACTAATCAACACCACCCACCGCCAACTCTTGGGCTACCTCGAGTACTTAAACCCGGGTTTTAGCGTTATAAATTTTCAGATTTACCACTGAGACACTGGGGGTGGGGGGCAGTCAATTGGAATTTGTTATACATCTCAGTCATGTGGACTACTGTTAGTGGGCTTATTACCCAGGCAGTGTGCTTATAATGGCTATTTACTCGGGCAATATGCTTACAGTGGTCTTATAACTCCGAAGGATTGCTGGGCTTATCACTCAGGATATGTACTGCTAGTAGGCTTATGCTTAGGCGGAATTCTTTTAGTGGGCTTATTACTCGGTTAGAGTACTATTAGTGCCAGAGTAGGTCAGCGGTAAGCTTATGGTCTTACAACGCCAAAATCCAGACTTCGCCTCCTCGCGCTGGACATGACACATCTAGCATATTGTGTAGTTTTGCACTAAAGAAAACAAACATGCCGTCTGGTGGCTAAGCTGTAAGTTAGAGAGTTTATAACGGTTATAACACATACTTAATAACTGTGGTCGCGGGAACTTTGGAATAAAATATTCAGTTATTTTTAATGCTTGGAACTTCGGATTTCGTACTGATACAAAAAACACCAACAACAAAGAAACAAGCTTAGAACATTTTCATTTCTTTACCAATAAATCTTTATGTTTTCAAAAACAGTTTATAGGACCTATCTAGTTTACTGTAGAATTATCTCATTAGTAAATCAATATATTTAAACTGTGTTGTTAAACAAGTTTAACAAATGATCTCCAGAGAATGACTAGTCTTAGAACGTTTAAATCTAGTAAGTTTCACAAAGAAGCCTGGTAGGCTGCGTATCGGAAGGACCAAGGTTTGAGCCGCGTATGACACTAAATACGCTTCGCACATTCAATTGTGAGGGTGTTATAGCTGTGGAAGTCAAGCCCACTATTGGATTAAGAATAGTTGCATGTTGGGCAGCGGGTTTTGATGATTGATTGTTTTCCAAGTAACGTTAAACCTGAAATGTTTTTGGGTTTTTTTTAAAGAATGTTTAATCTTTAAGTCTCACACCAGGCTTTTAAGCCTAACCTTAACCTCACACCAGACTTTAAAGCCTAACCTTAACCTCACACCAGGCTTTTAAGCCTAACCTTAACCTCACACCAGGCTTTTAAGCCTAACATTAACCTCACACCAGACTTTTAAGCCTAACCTTAACCTCACACCAGGCTTTAAACCAGATTTAACCCAACACAACTACCCGCTTTTGACAAAATTACATATTAACTGTTTCTACATGTTATTCTATACATATCTACTCCGTTAGGACTAATCAAAACATCCTTGTAAAAAAAACGTCAGTCGAAGCTTCCAGAATCCTTTAGTGTTTTAAAAACTGCAATATTTTTATGTTACTAGCTTAATCGAACTTTTTAATGGTTTTGTTCTTAGAACACTCACTGTGTAACTCTGGGTACTTATGATCATAAATTAATACAGTTTCTTTTAAGCCTAAATTAACCTTACACGTCTTCCGTTTCAGTATGGTTAGGTCTACATAAACATCACACCAGGCTTTTAAGCCTAACCTTAACCTCACACCAGGCTTTTAAGCCTAACCTTAACCTCACACCAGACTTTAAAGCCTAACCTTAACCCACTTTCATGACTGATTTTCATTCGTGCAGTACAGGATTGATTTCGGCCCTCATTCTGAGACGAAAGATAACAATTTCACAGTATTAAAAATTATTCATTGTACTTATTGTTAATGCATCAAATTGCCATTAATGCAAGAACCTTTTATTGATAGCATCTTGGGTGAACTGTTCGGAGTCCGTCTGTAGGAACGAGTTTAGAGAAGAAAAAAAACAACTCTTAATGCATTTTTAATACGATTAGAAGCACAGTTATAGTGATTGGCAGACAAACAGACAGACAGATCGATAGATAGATAATGTGTTTTAAGCGCAAAGCTACAAAATGGGCTATAGTTATCAGAGAAATCGAAGAATGTCACCATCATAAGACCTCAAGTTTACCCCTGAGCCACCTGGTGACAAATACATAAATAATTTTTGTTAAGGTAAAATAGAAAAAAGGTCTAAATATAAACACGCTTAATGACACTGTTTTGCTTCTGAAAGTCTGAATATAAAAAATCTGACGACATTATTCGGATATATCAAACTACAATTATATTTAAAATCAGTTGAAAAAACGCTCAAAAAATTTGCCCAATAAGGCACTAAAACACGAATTCATGGAGCTATCTGGAATCACTGTTGGTATCGTCACGTTTGTTGGTTTCAAGTTCTACGTTGCTATGTAACAGCTTTATTTTTCTTTTGTACCCGTTAGCACTGGCAGATCATAGTGAAACTCACTTTTGATCATGCTGGGGAATCATTATCAATGTAGTCTGAAATAACGGGAGCGAACATCGTTGACGTTTTTTTAATTGTTTTATTTTGACAAGGTTTTAAGTTAGTGTAAGCCAGCCAGCATCGTTGACGTTATTTAGATTATTGGTGTCTGTAGGGTGCTCGCAGTCTGCAGGTAGCGGGTTCGAATCTCGTTACTGGATATTCTCGCTCTTTGAGACACGAGGGCTTCATAATGTGTCGAGTAATCCCACTTCTTGTTTGTAAAAAACAAAAAGGTACCCCAAGAGTTGGCGGTGGGTGGTGTTGACTAGCTGCCTTACCTCTTATGTATGACTTCTAAATTAGGGACGGCTAGTGCAGGTAGCTCTCTAGAACGTTGTCTGAAATTAAAAAAAAAAACAAATAAACTTTGCATTGTTAAATTCTAATTAAGTCTTAAAATAATGGGAGCCAGCATCATCGACCTTATTTGAATTATTCCATTTTGACTTGTACTCACACGATCTTTATATTAATAGTGAAATATTTATATATATTTGTAAAAAAAAAAATCCAGGTGTCGTGTTATAGAAGCCTTTCTGAACCACGTGTTCCTTGCCTTTCGTTATCTTTCTCGGGAAGTTGTACACAGCTGTAGTATTATTGTAGGTTCTTGTAACGGAGTAATTAATTCATAGTTTCATATCTTGTTGCGGAGATTGTTTAAGTACGGTTATTCATACCATTGCACTGCGAATTGATATGCAACCCCCGTTGCTGTCTTTGAATAACAGATTAACTCTTAATTATTAATAACAAATTCAAAGTTCAACAGTCACGTTGTATCAAATGCAAACAAGTTCGTGTAATCAGCAAGTCTAGTGCGGATAGGTTCTCCACTGATTACAGCTTCAGGGATGAATTGAGTAAATTAGGCGCTTGCGCCAAAAAGCCTTAAAACATGTGCTAACTAGAAACATCATTGAACGCTATATAAGACTATAAAGTGATGATGGACCACATTCCGTCCCTTTGACATATCTTTGCCGAAAGATGGCGCAGCTATACATTTAGACGCATTAGTCTTAAGAGTCTCTTACGGGTGTTGGGCCACTAGAAACATCATTGAACGCTATATAAGACTACAAAGAGATGATGGACCACGTTCCACCCATTTGACACATCTTTGCCGAAAGATGGCGCAGCTATACATTTAGACGCATTAGTCTTAATAGTCTCTTACGGGTGTTGGGCCACTAGAAATATCATTGAAGGCTATATAAGACTATAAAGTGATGATGGACCACATTCCGTCCCTTTGACATATCTTTGCCGAAAGATGGCGCAGCTATACATTTAGACGCATTAGTCTTAAGAGTCTCTTACGGGTGTTGGGCCACTAGTAACATCATTGAACGCTATATAAGACTATAAAGTGATGATGGACCACATTCCGTCCCTTTGACATAT
>NW_013671235.1:10225-16590 GCF_000517525.1 Limulus polyphemus
TCTTACGAATAAACACAGTTATGGCTCTTACGAATAAACACAGTTATGGCTCTTACGAATAAACACAGTCATGGCTCTTACGAATAAATACAGTTATGACTCTTACGAATAGATATGGTTATGGCTCTTACGAATAAATACAGTTATGGCTCTTACGAATAGATATGGTTATGGCTTGGTTTATTTTGTATTTCGTAAAGCTACTGCAGAGCTATCTGGACTAACTGTCCTTAACTGAGCAGTGACAGACTAGAGGGAAGGTAGCTAGTCAACACCACCCACCCCTAACTCTTGAGTTACTCTTTTACCAACGAATAGTGAGATTTACTGTCCCATTATAACGCCCTCACAAAGTTCGTATAACTCTTTAACTCCTTATTTTATATTCACGTGGAACAAAATATCATGGATCATCATCTGTGCACCTTCTTTCGTCTTTATTAATCTTTTAACTACTTGTTTAATATATATACATATATATATTGTTTCAGTATTTCACCTGAGGACACGCAGAAAGACTGTAAATTCTACGACCTAAAGCACCACAGTATTCAGTACACTGTTTAGATTTTAACTATAACACACCAGGATCAGAGCAGCTCCATTATAAAATTGTTTCACGAGTCAAAACACATCAATTAACCGCCTTTTACTACACAGATACACTATAACCGTTTTTGCGCCATCTTGTGATAGAAAATGGAATATTTTAGTTAATGTTAATAGAAAAGTTTAAATAACAAAAGCGAAAACATTATATAAAAATTATAACTTAAATAACGAAGTTGGTTCACATCAAAACTGTTTCAATATAATCTCTAGTCATATATGACAGTCAGAAAAAACAAATACCAAAAATACTTTTGAAGCTAGTCACACTGTGTAAGAAAGGCGTTTTAGATCCCGTGCTACCCCTTGAACTTACTCCATTGAGATATGCTCAGCTTCATCACAATGGCTTTTTGGGTCGAAGGGTTCTCTTTCGTAACCATAGACTTCACTATCCCGTACGATCTGCTAGACTCCATTCTTCAAAATGCTGTATTAGTTGGCTTTATTTCGTTTAACAATCTTGACTTATACATATTGTTTTTGGAAATGCTTTTACTCCGCCTTTAAGACTACCTGTAGCAGTATTGGGAATGATTGGGATTTCACTGTCATCTAAGGTCAGTAGTGACAATAACATATACAAATTGTTCACATAAAGTGTAATTACCATTCTGTATTTGCATACTTTCTAGCCGGCATGGGGGGGGGGGGGCATGTATAGTTCGATAGTATTGTTCGAAAATTATGGTCAGCAAGTGGTTCACAAATATTGGGAAAAAATTATGCTGGTGAATTCGACGTTCAAGTTTATCTCAAAAGATGCTTAACCAGAATGAAATTTTTGTGCATGTCCTGACCAAGAAAGTTAACAAAAATCCCAAGTATATAAACTACAAACATATTAAATAGTTGCATTGCTGTCTTGGAAGAGCTTATTTGTTTGTTTGTAATTAAGCACAAACCTACACAATGGGCTATCTTTGCTCTGCCCACCACGGGTATCGAAACCCGGTTTCTAGCTTTGTAAGTCCGCAGGCATACCGCTGTGCCACTGGCGGGGAGGGGGGCTCTTGGAAGAGTCCGTCATCACAGTATTATTGTGGATTGTTGCATTATTTTCTGGGGAGTGTTCTTGTCCATCAGAGTTTAAATGTATAATTATGAGATGGACTGTCAACAATGTTCTGGTACACTCTAAATTTTCTAGCACATCTAAACTACTTTTAAAAACGGAATCCCTGTCACGATAAATTTTCTCACACCATTACACCACTTCCAGAAGCAGCAGTTTGGAATAAAATGATCAACTTCAAGTGTTTTATGTAGTTTTTTTTATCAGTACTTGCACTCCAGCGTCAATTCAAAAACATGTGAAATACGTCTTCTCATCAGACCAAATCACGGATTTTCAGTCCTTAATCCCCCCAACTTGAACTCTAGCGTCAATTCAAAAACATGTGAAATACGTTTTCTCATCAGACCAAATCACGGGTTTTCAGTCCTTAACCCCCCAACTTGAACTCTAAGCACCAATAAAGACATAATTTCTGGTTTGCATCTGAATTAAGTAATTTTTGAATGTCTTGTGGTTGATATGTAACAGTTATTTTAATCATAAGACGTTTCACATCAGTCGAATCCTGACCAATGTTGAAATGATCGATTAATTGAAACATAGTCTGGCATCTTTTGCACTTTACAAGCCTGGCCAGTCATCTTTTTTTTCCTTGGTCAGTGACCAATAATTGGTTGCTACAATTTATTCTCTTTCAGATAGACTCTCGGGAAATGTTTCTTTGAACAGTCGATTAAATAAAAATTGTTTGCTAGATGGATGCCTACTATCACGCCCCTTTTAACAGCCGGTGAGATTCTTGCTCTTAGCCATTGTCTGGCAGAATAACCGTGATATAACTACATATCTGCATTTATGGGGCTCAAGTCGTCATTGATAGATCATACGATCAGCCTGTTTCGCATAGGTGAACGAGTGGAGTGTTCTACTAATCAGTCCAAAAATCTTCACCACATCATGTTTGTGATGAATTAATCTGACAGGTTAATAGGTGGTTTGAGCGTATGTAACATCCTTTTCTTCTCAATTCAACGTATACAACTATTCTACACAACTTAGTGTACCTAATTTTACTGGATTGGAGATGTTTTAACTTATTGTGAAATTACAAAAGTACGTGATGTATAATACGAAATATAATAAAATAATTAATGGAAGTTTGAAAACATTATTTTGAATTATTTTATTATATCTTAAATAGGCATTACACTGAAAAGACTCGTATAATACAATAAATCACAAAAGGAGATACCACTCATTTCACGTGCAGCACGCGTCCCAAACTTCACTAACACCATCTATCTCGAAGAATTCAAATTGAAATGTTCATTCTAGAAAGGCTAATTTGAATATTCTTCTAACTGGTTTGTGCTGTACGGGAGGTAAAATAAGCACCGATCAATTTCAATTTGAGAGAATTTGGATCCATGGCATTAAGAGGCATTTTCCCCTTTCAGTATCCAGGTCTAAAGAAGAATGAAGCGCCGATTATTAAATGAATTACATGTCTATTGGAAAACAGTGGCTCTCCTAAAAGCACCTTTGAATTGGACAACAAAGACACACAACCTACCGAAGAGGACTTTCTTCGTTATTTCCAATATCTCGAAAACAAAGAAGCAGCAACGAAACCGTAAAAAGCATGAGAACTAACTGAATACAGTAAAGAGGTATACCGATAATGGACCAGTTGGCGAAATGATGGCAAATCATACATAGAATTAAGTTATTACGTCATTAAAATCTACTGTAAAGAGCAAAGCCCAAACTCAGTGCCAAGACGTTAACGGAATCACTTCAGAAGCAAATATTATACCTAAGTTTGAAAACCTCAGCCAGTTGTACACGTAAAATAGTTTCATTCCGGAGTGAAGCAGGAATTAAATCTTTCACGTGTCTGTTGGTAAAATACTGAAAACAGTTCCTAGACAGAGTGAAGCAGGAATTAAATCTTTCACGTGTCTGTTGGTAAAATTATCTAGGAACTGTTTTCAGTATCTTACCAACAGATACATGACCTCCCCCCAAGGAGCGACATAGAGGAATAGGTTGTTGGATCTATTCTCCCGCACCCCATTTTCAAGGGGGCCCATATGTCTTCTCCGTGCATTGTGTCCGTTTATGGTAGGCGAATCACAAGACCGATTGCCACCAAACCTGCGTTGAACAAGTACATCAGCTAATGCATCATTAAATGATTGGTTAAGACGAGCTGACCTCATGCAGATCATTTAATGCGCAATGTAGAACTGAAATGTTGTTCACTTCAGGGACTTTAAGGGTATGTTGTTCTCCCCTCCCTTTTGTCAACAGCGAACAAGATACATTGAACGTTCTTGAATGATGGTCATAGAGTAAAGCCAATGTCTGTAAAAAAACATGATAAATACAAAATGTAGATGGTTTAAAAAACGTGCCGGACACTGAATCCAAGTGTCCAAAGTTTGCGTCCCGTTACCGCAAAATCGTGCTCCAAACTTTAGGGTCGTATTAGCCCCATAAGAGGGACGATTATAGTAGCCCAAGATTTGGTGTTGGGTGTTATTGACCAGGTTTCTTTCCTCTATACTATCAGTTCAAAATAAGGGAAGGCATAAACTTTGTGTAGCTTTGCACGAATTCCCAAAAACATACAAACAAACTTTGTGTAGCTTTACACGAATACCCAAAAACATACAAACAAACAACGCGATTCAGGAGCGTTGAGAGATTTCGGCGCATCAGTTATAATCAAGGGGAGAATTTAAGACAGACACAAATACTTTAATTATTAAGAAACCATTAAGTTCTCGTGATCTAGAACAGAGTAACTCAGTTAAGTGTGTACTCTCGTCGACAGACTCTCTCTCAGTCCATCATTTTCCAGAACAGCTCCTATTCAAGAGATAATTGAGCTACTAACTTGGGCGGCCATTTATTTACCTCTATAGTTGTAACGATTCCCCTTCCATGCTCAATTAAATGGGTGGATAGTTTTAACGGAAAATTTATACTGAACTATTTGTTAAGGGGGGAAACCATTAGTTAATACACATTTAGCCATTTATTTGCCAATTTCCAAAAGTTTTGACATTAAGTAATTAAAGCCAGTCATGTGTAATGGGCATGCGAGGAAGTTCATTAAGAGTAGAATTATTTGCTCGGTCGTAGGCAGCTCAAATATATCGAGGTGTGATCATTCTTTATAATTTAGCCGATTCGGGAATAGCATATCGTAAGCGTAAAGTGTTCGAAGACAAACACAAACGTCGCACAATGCAATACATATTTCACGTTCATTTGAGCTTTTATGGTCGTCATAAAGTAGTTTAATGAAAAAGGCTTTTCCAGAAACACGGACTAAAATCTCTCCAACAATATAAATGACAGATTCTAAAGGGGGATTTTATCTCATTAAAACATTTATTTTAAACTCCTCAACTTCTGACACAGGCGCATTCTTCAGTTTGATAATGATATGAAAGAATTTAGTAAATATGTGTGTTCGTTGTTCCATAAGCAAGACAGTAACGCTTCTTCCTTGATTTACAGAACGTACACATCTCGAACATTCTCTTTTTCAAATACCCATTCACTCAGATTTATGCTAATTTTTCTTCTTCTACGACATAAGGTATCCATTTAAGCTTTTATAATAGAAGACAATGATTCACGAGTGACGTAATGAGAGTAGAAATGTTTATATATATCCGGATATAAAAATTCCTTGAGCGGTAATCTAATAAGTTCATACATAACTTTATTCAATATTTTATATTTCTCTCTCTACACGGAGGCAGAAAGAAGAAGGAGTTACGTGTTTTATATACAGAATATTTTATTTAGACAAGTTAGAAACAAAAGGTTTGGGAGAAATACGTAACTCACATTATTTATAATCCTAGTAATAATTAGTCTTAAAATAGTAAAATACAACTTCAACTAACATCACTTATAAGATGCAATCAATAACAAGAATATTTTCCAATAACTAGTGATTTATTAACGTAATAAAATATCTTCATGATGTATACAACTGTATTGAAGTATAACTTTCAATACAGGTCATAATCATAATGAATACAACAGTTATACGTCAATGCAGGTCATCATCATAATGTATACGACAGTTATACTTCAATACAGGTCATCATCATAATGTATACAACAGTTATACTTCAATACAGGTCATCATCATAATGAATACAACAGTTATACGTCAATGTGTTGTATACATTATTATTGAAGTATAACTTCAATACAGGTCATAATCATAATGAATACAACAGTTATACGTCAATGCAGGTCATCATCATAATGTATACGACAGTTATACTTCAATACAGGTCATCATCATAATGTATACAACAGTTATACTTCAATACAGGTCATCATCATAATGAATACAACAGTTATACGTCAATGCAGGTCATCATCATAATGTATACAACAGTTATACTTCAATACAAGTCATCACCATAATGTATACAACAGTTATACTTCAATACAGGTCATCATCATAATGTATACGACAGTTATACTTCAATACAGGTCATCATCATAATGAATACAACAGTTATACTTCAATACAAGTCATCATCATAATGTATACAACAGTTATACTTCAATACAGGTCATCATCATAATGAATACAACAGTTATACTTCAATACACGTCATCATCATAATGTATACAACAGTTATACTTCAATACAAGTCATCATCATAATGTATACAACAGTTATACTTCAATACACATC
>NW_013671235.1:17178-18495 GCF_000517525.1 Limulus polyphemus
TTACACTCATTAAACATAACCCTTTATTCTCCTGAAGAAGAACAGTGAACTATTCGAAAGCGCTCGAGTTTTGGGTCTCGTTTGAAAACTTTTGTATGTGATCCTGTGTGCTAACTTCTTAATCAGAACCTGCAGGCAAAATATATTTAAATAACTGAGACCCGTAAAACATTTGCAGTAGTTTTCATGCCATTCGCTTGAAGTTTCCTTATTATATCATTTTCACGCACGCCATTTAAGCTACGTTTTCTTGCAGGCATTGTGTGTTAGATTGATAAATCCTGATCTATTTGAAAAACATTTATGCAGTCAGACAAACAAACTTACATAGACGTAACTACATTTAATAAAGCTACACATACGTAACTTTATTTAATGAAACTACACGTAAAGTTAACAATAAAGTATAGTAGTGGCATTTATAATACTTTACAGAATTTGAAACAGTTATGAGCGTTCAGTTTGTGACACAGTTTTACGAGTTGAAATAAACAAACTCATAAAAACGAAGAATATAACACGTAGTAAAGAAAAAAGTAGCTAAAAGGTGTTTATAGCAGTCTATGATACAACCCGAGCTAAGTTATTGAAAAGTGAAGTAAATGTAAAGTTGTAATGAAGGCAAACTTAGCTGAATATGCAGAAACGTCTGAATGCATGTTCACAAAGTGATAAGCATATGGTTTTGAACGAACTACGCATGCATATTTTAGACCTAAATAAATCGAAAAAGCCCATAGAAATTGTATTTAGTGTAAGGTTCTTTTTTATAGGAAAGTACATGCAGGTTAAGTGTTGTTTGTGTAAAATACTTTGCAAATGTAAAACTAAAGTTGAAATCGAAGCCAATCGTCAATTGGGCCACCGTGTAGCATACTTGCTGCATTAAGAAGTTTGACTAAGTAAAAAACAGGTAAGACGATTCTGAATGGGAAAGCCAATATGCAATCCGGACTTCTTGGACAAAGGCCTCTCTAACGATGTCAGATTTGTAGCGTTTGTTTGAGAAATGTGCGAGAAAAGTTCCGGACAGACAAACACTAACGTGTTACTTATATAGATAGTTTCAGAGATAACGACAAAGCATTTAATAGTTTCTGTGGTAACATTGACAAAACATATTTAATGGTTTCGGGGATAACTTAATTTCATTTGAAAATATGTAATATTTTTAGAAAGTTAATGTTCAATACAAAAACCCTTTTTTTTTTTTTTCAAAATGAGCAACTGTTGTTTGTTCGTTTGTAATTAAGCACAAAGCTACACAATGGGCTATCTGTGCTTTGCCCACCACTGGTATCGAAACCCGGTTTTTAG
>NW_013671235.1:18855-21951 GCF_000517525.1 Limulus polyphemus
CCGGTTTTTAGCGTTGTAAGTCCACAGACATACCGCTTTGCCACTGGGGGGCAGCAGCTGTTGTGATTATAAATGAAGCAAATTGACGTCTCTTGGCAAGTGTTTGAAGCTTGTAACCTTGGTTACTCTGTAGAAGACCCACGGGATTTAGAAATGTTTTATTTCTTTATTTTCGTTTATAAAATACCACCCCCATCACAACTGATTGAACTCCACTTTATATGTATATATATATATATCTGCTTTCGTCGGTTATCGAGTTTTCTTTTTGATGTTGTTGAAATGGGGGTATTGGGTAAAAAGAAAGTTCTTATCTAGTTGGTATGTGTAAAAGCCTTTTGATGCTAGCAACGTACCAGTTTTATCGCTTCTATCCAATACTGTAGCCACCGTCACTGTGTTATCCTGTTGAGCGTCTTCCGATTCCCGACCCTATCAGTTCAATTCTCTGAAATCTCCATTTGAGCTTGTATTCTGATCACGAAACGAGAGACAATCCTCGGAAAAAAGCCAGCCACAATTTGAAGAGCTATGCATGAGTTGGTTAGGTTTCAATAGTGAGGACTTAGTCGTTCCAGACCAGTAGTCAATAAGGTAGAGGTCCTTGAGAATCTCGAGAAAAAAAAATAAAACCATCTGGCCCAGCTCAACTGTTGAGTCATCATGGAATTAACAACCTCCAAATCCGACGTAATTTGTGCTTCGTTTGATATTAAAGGCTTAAGTCAGCTTTTGAACAGTCGTCTGCTGCCCTTCGAACAATGTAAACTACGCATGCGCAATGAGTATAGCAATATTCTTTTACAGCTTTCAAGTCAATGCGGTATTCACAAAGAATTAAAGGATTTTTCTTTTCAGCTTGGTTGTGAAAATGCATTCTCTCCCCCCCACTTATCAGTCGTCGCTAGAGACTTTGTATTATCCAAGATATTAGGCTTAACGTCTTCACGAATGTCGTAAAAAAATATATACCACCTTGATATGATATTATTTATATATATATTTATAGAGACTGAAAGTTTTAATTTGAATTGTTTTGGATTTTTAATTAACGCGGCAGAAATATTCCTCATTATCATATGATCTGTGGTTGAAAAAAAAAAACGGATCCTTTTTTATTTCAGTTAGTTAAATTTCGGTTATTGTGGTGGACGTTTCTTCTAATTTCCTCTTCAACGACTTACTTGTTTGTTTGAGTTTTATGCTAATTTCAGTGTCTAAATTAATAAAGAATACTCGTTACTCAGCCTCGGTTTGGTTTGAAGTTCGCGCAAAGCCGTCCCTAATTTAGACTAGGGAGAAGGCAGCTAGTCATCACCACCCACCGCCAACTCTTGGGCTACTCTTCTACCAACGAATTGACCGTCACATTATAACGCCTCCACGGATGAAAGGCCGAACATGTTTGGCGAGCAGATTGCGAGTCGAGCGCCCTAATCACCTGGCCATGCAGGCCCCCTACCCTTCATGTCTACCTGTTTAAAATCTATGCGTTTGTTTGTAATTAAGCACAAAGCTACACAATGGGCTATCTGTGCTCTGCTTACCACGGGTATCGAAACCCGAATTCTAGCGTTCTTAAGTCCGCAAACATACCGCTGTGCCACTGGGGGAGAAGCTCAGTTTTTTTGTTTCGGATGTTACATAAGGGATATCTGTCCTTAATATTGATCATCTGTGTCACAGATAAGGCATAGATAGCCAAATGCATCCGCCGTCAACACTGTAATCAAATATTGAGATTGTGCCGCAACTCTTATAACGCACCCGCAGTCCCAAATAGCGGAGAGAGAGAGAGATTTTGTGGTAATAGGACGTGAACCATGAACCCCCGGGTTCTAAAAAGCACTACGATCTGACGTTTTTAGGGTTATCGCTATTTTTAACGTTCTAACGCGAGCTTACTACATAGACTACTATTAAATGTTGAACTCCTTGTTAATATAATTTAGGACTTTTAGTTCTTAAAGAAGAGAACAATATTCAAAGCACGATTAATACACATTTATTTGTCTTCCTCCTTTTAATATTTCAATCTATCTTCAACAATCAACTCAAGTTGGTCACTTTCTTATTAAAACCGATTTTCCTCGCGCTCCCTCTTGCGTCAATTTGACAGTACCTTAATGCTGGTATTCTTGTCTTTGAGTTACCAAAATAGCTAATTGAATGTCATTTTCACCAACACTGTTAAACATTACTCACTCACCCTCTCAATTTTGTTTTTTTATTTGGTCGATTCGTTAGTTGTTGTTAAGTGCAAAGCTAAACAATGGGATATCGCTGTACTTTCCATAACGGGTATCGAAAACCAATTTTAGCCTCATCGGGGAGCTAAACAGTTCGTCTTACTAATCATATTCACACACATTATCCAGTGATTCAAAGGAAACAACAGCATTCATCGTCGAACTATGTCATTCAAGACATTTTGAAGTCAGTCTCCTGTCTACTGAATACAGTGAATCACACTCGACCGTGGTTGACTGAGTCTCCTATCTACTGAATACAGTGAATCACACTCGACCGTGCTTGACTGAGTCTCCTATCTACTGAATACAGTGAATCACACTCGACCGTGCTTGACTGAGTCTCCTATCTACTGAATACAGTAAATCACACTCGACCGTGCTTGACTGAGTCTCCTATCTACTGAATACAGTGAATCACACTCGACCGTGCTTGACTGTGAATAACACTGTCCAGAAAAATAAAATCTGAAATCCGTGCGACACTCCACTCGTAATGTAAATAATACACTTTTTTTTAAAGTTCCGATAGTGTTCGTTACATTCGATCAAGTGCTGAAAAAAATACTAAAGTTTTTATGACTCCAGAGAATTTCCAGTACCCTAAGTTTCTATTTAAAACTTCTTCAGTGGCTGTACACACACAGAAACTGAAATGCATCTCTATTAAAGCGGAACTCGGGGTAATAAAAAATAACACTTCGCTGGTGTTATAAAGTTATTAGCATTTTGTTTTTTACATCCTAGTCTCCACTCTCGACCGTGGTTGGCTGAGTCTCCTATCTACTAAATACAGTGAATCACTCTCGACTGTGGTTGGCTGAGTCTCCTATCTACTAAATACAGT
>NW_013671235.1:22830-29024 GCF_000517525.1 Limulus polyphemus
TGCTTCTTGGGACGGGTATATGGGGGTTGCTTCTTGGGACGGGTATATGGGGGTTACTTCTTGGGACGGGTATATAGGGGTTGCTTCTATTAAGGCTATTAAGAAAATACTCGAACTTTTCCGGCTGAGAAAATCGGAGTTATTTCTGGAAAAATCAATGTTATTACAAGAAGATTTGGGCTACTTTATTTGGGAAGATCTACGTTTCGAGTATCCTGAGATACTTTATTCACTATTATCTGGTATATATTTCCACAGTAATCAATTAGACATATTAAACCACCGCAGAAACGTCGGAACTAAGAATACCTGTTATTAAACATAATAGAATTCCGAAATAATACAGCCCGAATCAGTAACAGTTTCCCGTAACTATCCTGATTTCCCTATAATAACTTCAAGTTTCCAGAAATAACTTCGATCTTCCCAGATAAAGTAGCCCAAGTCTTTTAATAACCTCAGTTTTCCAGAATTAACTTCTTTCCACAGTAATCAATTAGACTCGATATCACGTGGATCGTACGTTTCGAGTATCCTGAGATACTTTATTCACTATTAACTGATATATATTTCCACAGTAATCAATTAGACTCGATATCACGTGGATCGTATATATACGAGATAATAGTGAATAAAGTATTTCAGGATACTCGAAACGTGCGATCCACGTGATATCGAAGTGTGGGATTTATCTGCGATTGAAAGGAAATTTGTAGAACAGAAGTCTCGTCATCAGCATTAAAATACGTGTTTCTACAAGTTGAACAATTAGTAAAGTTATGTAAAGCGGATTACAAGCAGTAAATGTGGTTCGTTAAGAGGTTGCTTAACAATATCTTGGCCACAAAAAAATGTCAATTGAGGAAGCGGTACAAAGGGCAGCAAGAGTTCAGAGGTCTCTTGGGAGAGTAATGAAAAATAAGAAACATATTCAGTTTCTAGGACATATCATGAGAAGATAAGTTAAATAAAAATATTTCAATATGATTGAAAGGGAAAATAGAAGAGGGAAACAAGGGCTCAAGTACGTGAATAACATCAATAACTGGATGGAAAATAGAAATACCAGCATAGATCTTCTGCAGATTACCAGGGATGGAAAGAACGTGTGTAACAGACAAGGAATATAGCAAACAAGATTGGTTTGGTTTATTTTTGAATTTCGCGCAAAGCTACACGTAGGACTATCTGCGCTAGCCGTCCCTAATTTAGCGGTGAAAGACTAGAAGGAAAGCAGCTAGTCATCACCACCCACCGCCAACTCTTGGGCTACTCTCTGACCAACGAATAGTGGCAAACAATGTTGAAATAAATATTTACTTAGTGCTATTTTGAGATAAAAAAATATAATAGAGTACGTTCAATAACGAATGGAAAATAAAATATAGAGGTATTTCTTTTTCAAATCAATTCTACAGACAGACAAACGCACAGCTCCACTTGACAGACATTTTGATCTGCGCACGTGCTGTTTCGTAAGTTACCTCACAATGGATGCGGATGGTAATGTCGGTGAAAAATAAAACATTTGAAATCGATGATTTGCAAGGCTTAGCCGTGCGTCTACTCGTCCGGATTTCGTAGAAGGTAGCAATTGGTTGAAACACCGTAAAACCTGATCGAGCCAATTGTGGACTTGGGTCGCAGGTGGTTTCTCAGCGAGGGACCTGCTGCCTCGTGTGGTTGTCAGTTTGAAGAGGCATAATAAAACCAACACTCATTTCCTTCCTGGGTTGGCTTAAATCGTGAAACGAGTAGTCAAATAAAAAGATCTAATGTACACTTCACGAATATATATAGAGAGAAGAGCAAAAAAAAAAAAAAAAACAATCCACATGACATATAACACCAGCTTGACAGATTTCCCGAGGGAACTAACTACCTGATCCCTAAACTGTAAGAAGCCCGTGCATACAACCAAGTATGTTGGCGTTCAATTAAAAAGAAAGCTTGGGGGCTAACGAACAATTTCACAATTGTTCATACCAACTACTCATTTTTCCATATTAAACTCTGTTTTTTATTATAAATCGTGATGAGTGCTTATTCAACTACGATTATTTTTTATAAGGATGATTTAAAACGAAAACAAAAAACGATTGTGCTTAATTAGATAACTTGAGAAATATTAAATGTTTAATAGTGGAGTTATGAAGAAGAAAAAAAATTTTTTTTTTTAATTTCAGTATTTTTTTTTTATATATAAGCAAAAAACAAACTAACTAAAATTAAGTTGTGTTATGAAAACGAAAGCCAGATTTGAGGTAAAGTTATCAAAACAAAAACAGCTCTGTTAATATGTTAATATTTTTGTCGTCGTAGTTTTATTTCACGGATTGGGCCAGGCGTAGATTAGTGGTTAGCATGTCGAGTGTCATTTCCCAGGGTTCGAGCCGCTGAACAAGCTTCGCACTTTTAGCTATGGGAGCGTTATAAAAGTGACAGTCGAGCTCGTTAAGAGTAACCTTATAGGAGGAGGGTGCTACTGAATGATTTTCCTTCTTCTTGTCAGCAGTTCTAAATTAGGGATGACTGTGTCTGAACCTCAAGGTATCGCAAAAGGTACCATTCAGGTTGAGAATTCCGGTTAAAGTTATAAGTTTGAACCAGTTTTTGGCTCATCCTGTGTACATAACAATAATAACTTAGAAACTGCATGATACTGACAACTGGGGAAAGTTGGTATTTCTATTCAGAAGTCTTTAAGACGTTAATTTTGCTATCCGCAATTCAACGCTAACACGCATGCGTCAGAAGAAAATAGTATGTGTGCGTTTGTATATATATATATATATATGGTGGGTGACGATGGGGGCAAAGATGGTAAAGAACCAAGAGGGTGAGGGTTTACTAGTGGCAATTTGAGCCTATTTTGATGTATTAGGGAAACAAAATATTATGGTAATGAGTTAAAAAACACAATCTAAACTAATATGAAAATAAGAACTTTAATGACCAACTTGCATGAATTTCTATTTTTAACCTTGATCTTTTATCTTTTCTTTTCAACTACAATTTATAATACAGGGTGGTCCAAAATTATCTTTCCTATTTTAAAATTTATTAATTAAATAACTAAAGAAATACAACCATGCAGTTTTTAAAATATTGAAGCCCTACTCAAACAGTTTTTATTGTAATGTTTTGTTTGTTTTTCACCCCAACGAGTAGTGTTACCCCGTAAAATGGAAATCCACTAGACTTCTTTCTTTGGGGGTATGTTAAGGACATCGTGTATCGCACACCTATAGCAAACATCACGAAGCTGAAGATCAGGATAACGTATGCCATCGTAATTGTAAGTGTGGAAATGTTGCAGCGAACGTGGACTGAAATCGAATATCGGTTAGACGCAGAGAGCCACTAATGGTGCACACGTAGAAGTCTACTGACATGTCAATAAACACTGTTTCGTTGTATTTCTTTAGTTATTTAGTTATCAAATTTTAAAATAGACAAGATAATTTTGGATCACACTGCATTTCTCTATTCATCATGAATAATTATTTTCGACCAAAAACGTAACTCAGTTTGGGGAAATCGTAAATCTCTGTTCCTACACATATGTAACGTGTTTTGTTTTGTTTTTTTACATATTTGTAGTGAATTTTAGTTGCTTCTTTCTGAAAACTTATAAAGCCACGTACTGAGACCGTTTTATGGCTCTCCTGCACAATATTACTCAAATGGTAGATGATAGACCAGGCCTATCAACCACGTTAAAACTTAATAGCTTCAATCGACAACTTTACACTGACAAAGGTTTCGGTATATATCTATACAGGGCCTAAATATGGTAATGTATAAGTGTTTTAATGGATGCTAGTATATCATATGAGCACTCATTAGCCCACATTAGGAGACTTTTATTCAGCATATATATAAGGTATATCTATACAGGGCCTAAATATGGTAATGTATAAGTGTTTTAATGGATGCTAGTATATCATATGAGCACTCATTAGCCCACATTAGGAGACTTTTATTCAGCATATATATAAGGTATATCTATACAGGGCCTAAATATGGTAATGTATAAGTGTTTTAATGGATGCTAGTATATCATATGAGCACTCATTAGCCCACATTAGGAGACTTTTATTCAGCATATATATAAGGTATATTTAGTATTAATACGTAATCTGATAGTTCTAGTTTATCCCGAGGCACTGAATACTTCTTTTCAGATGTGAAAACAGATGTTGATACGCCTATAAAGATGAATTCTGGTTTACACTGAACTCAATCCTGTTGTCCGTTTAACAGTAAATAACCCAAATATGTTTCTGTTACTTATGACCTTCCAATTACAAAATTATTTGGTTAGGACAGTGACGTTTCCGTATGTTTTTTCCTGTTTTAGTGATAGAGGATTTATTTTAAATTTTCGTTTATTTAATTTTAATGCAACTTTAGCATAAATACGTGGTCCAGAAAGTTACTAAGGTTACCTTCTTCTAGCATATTTGTTTGTTCTCTATAGTAGATAATGTCTATTCTGCCCGAGAAGATGTTGCAGTAACATGTATGGTTGAAAGAATCAGTACTTTAATATCCTTTGTTGCTCTAAATGGAACAGTCGACCAATGATGTGAGAGGTGACGCTGTCAAATGGACAAAGAAACCGAGTTTACCTGTTGAATTCAGTCGTGCTTTTTTATTTTAGTTCTACTAGGTGATCGTCGAGGAAAGACTTACTTCAAGATTATGTGTTTAGTTCGATGGAAGTCAATCTGGAAAGAAAGAAAGCTTTAGAGCTTAACACACTCCAGTAGAATCGACTGCCATTCTGTATGCGCCAGTAGTACGCACAACGTGATTTCTCTTTGTTTGTCACAGTAAACAGTTTCTTCATTTATTCACATTTGTCAAGTCATCAAACACAGAACGCTACCTTTATTTCTTGATCGAATATTTTGTTATTTGTGAGTTTAACTATATGACATTTGTCGGGAAAATCGGTTTTACGTGAAAATACTACAGTATAACGGAATAAACTAGAAAAATCGTCACGTGTTACACAAAAAAGTTTACGTATTACTTCACTGGAATTGGAATTTTCAGCCTGAACAGCATTTTATGCATATGTGGGATAAAAGCTCACATCTGAGAGCCCTAGGGTTCAGGTATACCCCACACTAGTTTTAAACTACATGCCAGAGGAAGGGTAGCTACGTGAATAAATGAAAATTATAAAATAGCCCACAGCTTAAAGTGCAGAGCGCATTCAGTAACATCACTTCTCGAACCTTAGACTACTCGATCTACAGCATGACATGCTATTCATAAGGCCACGCTCAGCCCATCTTACTTTATAAAACATTTTTTAAACTTTAAACCTATGTTTGGATCTGATTTCTCTCAAATGAATTTACTTTACGTAAACTGAAGATTCTTCTTTTGTTTCTTTTTACATTAATGTCATTTACCACCGCCAGGAGGTGTTTAGCAAAATATGTTGTTTTTTATTTTTGTTTAATCAGGATATATTTACGAAGAAAAACATTTTACACACACACACACGCATAAAAAGAAAATCATAGGCACAGCGAGTCCCGAAATTATGTTAATAAATTTATCAGTATTTATTAGTGAATGTATTGAAATTGCTAAATAGGTCCAGAATATTCCATGCATAATGTAATGTACCATTCTAAGTCAGGCCCGGCATGGCCAGGTGGTTAGGGGGCGCTCGACTCGCAATCTGCGGGTCGCGGGTTCGAATCCCCGTCCCACTAAACATGCTCGCCCTTTCAGCCGTGGGGACGTTATAATGTGACGGTCAATCCCATTATTTGTTAGAAAAAGTGTAGCCCAAGAGTTGGCAGAGGGTGGTGATGACTAGCTGCCTTCCCTCTAGTCTTACACTGCTAAATTATGGACGGCTAGCGTAGATAGCCCTCGTGTAGCTTTGCGCGAAATTAAAAAAACAAACAATTCTAAGTCTAATACAGTTCCATACGTTTTTGGAGACTGTATAAAAGCAAAATGTGGAAAAGAACCGATTTCTAGGCCTTACAGTCACTCCTCAAATCAATATTAAAAAAAAAAGTTATGAAAGTATTCTCTAATGTACTTGAAATATACAACATACCCCTGTAATTACAAATGTAATTACTGTGGGCCCATTACTTTACTGGTTACAGGGGCCCTAATAAAATAACATATATATATATATATATATATATACCGTA
>NW_013671235.1:29815-44845 GCF_000517525.1 Limulus polyphemus
ACTCCCATGGATTTTTTTTTTTTTTCTGGGGGACTGCGCGTGTGTGAAAAGAGAAGACCGGGGACACCGAACGTCTGAAACAAGGAATTCGCGACTAGTATCGGACCACTGACAATGACACGCATATACTTCGCAGTGTTCAAAGAGAATAGGTTTGAAAAGGTTTTTCGTTGTACAAAACTTGAAGATAGCTTTGATATACGGAAACATCTATTAGCTGAGTTCTTGCACAGATCTTAAAATATAACGTTCTTAGACCAAGCTTGTTTCGGATTACAAGGGCAGCATGAGGAACACATTCAGTAAAGTTTCTTGACGTGCATATGGTTCCAGATCATGAATTTAGTTTGGTATGAATTTCACACAAAGCAACAAGAGGGTTACCTGCGCTAGCCGTCCCTAATTTAACATTAATGGACCACAGAGTCATCACCACCCACCGCCAACTCTTGGGCTACTCCACTACCAAGGAATAGTGGGATTGACCGTTACGTTATAACGCCCGCACGACTGAAATGACGAGTATGTTTGGTGACGGAGATTCGAACCCGCGACCGTTTCATAGTGTAAGAACTGGAGAATACAAACTGTTTATATATTATGATAAATGTTTCATAGTGTAAGAACTGGAGAATACAAACTGTTTATATATTATGATAAATGTTTCATAGTGTAAGAACTGGGGAATACAAACTGTTCATATATTATGATAAAAGTACGAAGTATATTCACAATAAAGTTTTAATCAGAAGCGGAAGTATATTTGATAAAGTTTTAATCAGAAGCGGAAGTATATTTACAATAAAGTTTTCATCAGAAGCGGAAGTATATTTGATAAAGTTTTAATCAGAAGCGGAAGTATATCTGATAAAGTTTCAATCAGAAGCGGAAGTATATTTACAATAAAGTTTTACTCAGAAGCGGAAGTATGTTTACAATAAAGTTTTAATCAGAAGCGGAAGCATATTTACAATAAAGTTTTAATCAGAAGCGGAAGCATATTTACAATAAAGTTTTAATCAGAAGCGGAAGTAAATTTGATAAAGTAATTTATCTTTGTCTATACGTATAATGTATCCAAGTATATCATACGTTTCATGTTTGTAAATTTTGAAAAATTAAATTTAGTTTGGGTTATTTATGTGAAGTTGAAAAGTGAGATTTCAACGTTTTTATTATCTGTAAAATTACATCCTGAAGAGTGACCTTCGAAGTCACGAAACCGGTAGAACATGTAATAGAAAAGTTCAAGAACTTTATATATATATACACACACAAAGATATATATAGCATATATATATATATATAATTTACTTGTGGTATTACCATAGTAACTTATTTCTTATATACACATAACCATAGCATTACAGAATAGTCATCACTCCAGGATGAAGCACGCGAATATAATGAAAGCCAATGAAAAGGCCTTCATTATAAGTGGCTACAGGACAGGTATTGTACGAGTACCAACGACTACCAGTGTTTTCGATACAACACGGAATACCAAATGACCACGTGACATACAAACAGTTGTTTCGTCACTTTATCACGAACTCTGACAATTAAAGTTTTTTCTCGTAATGACAAGGATGTCTCGGGAACGTTTCAGCCTGCATGTAAAGCTGCCTGTATGTGTGTGAAGAGTTGGTCCAAGCTTCGAGTGCTCGTGGATTGGTGTAAGAATATAACAAGCACGTCTGTTTTCGTTTCCCAACCAGATAACTTGAGTCCACCAACGTTATAGATTCTCTGCCATTAAACCAATTCCTTCTGTGAAATATTACTCGTTTGATGGCATTTCTTTTTATTTTAAATTACGAAAAACATTCAATAAACTGAATAAATCAAACTTTTTCAGGATAATTCAATATCTGCCCTGATATTATACATTTTTATTAACAATATAAACTTAAAACCCCACGTTAGTGTCGATGTTTACTAGAAAAAATGGACGACTTCTTTTTGTTTGTTTCAGAATGTTTGCGCACAGCTACACAAGAATTATATAACTTCTTAACCGATAGACTAGACTGCGGGTCGCGGGTTCGAATCCCCGTCACACCAAACATGCTCGCCCTTTCAGCCGTGGGGACGTTATAATGTGACGGTCAATCCCATTATTTGTTGGAAAAAGAGTAGCCCAAGAGTTGGCGGTGAGTGGTGATGACTAGCTGCCTTCCCTCTAGTCTTACACTGCTAAATAAGGGACGGCTAGCGCAGATAGCCCTCGTGTAGCTTTGCGCGAAATTCAAAACATACAAATAGTCGTCATCGCTTTTCTATTTCGCTAAACGAACATCGTTCCTCAGAGGGGCCGTAACAGATTCTCCAGCCATAAGTCTATCACTGTCAGTATTGCACTGAACGAATGGTCTGGAATTCACCGTGAACTAAATGTAAAGGTGATAAACGTGTCGACTGTGGCGCCACAGCTTACAACTGCGGCAACGCGCTACTTTATTAGAATGTGCTGGTAATTATTAATTTATTTACTTAATTAACTTTATTTACTTTAATTATTAATTTAAAAGCCAGAAGCCTTCGAAGTACTTTATTATAAGACTCACTTTGTTTTTTTTTTAAAGATATGAGTGACTTTTAAAGGCAAATCATCACGGTTGCAAAGTCACAGTTCATATAGTGACTGCAAGCAGACACACGTGATTCCCGACGTAAATTTTTTGCATCCGTTAATAAATTAGGACGTTATTTGTTGTTGTTTTTTAACACAATACAACGTAAGATTATTATTAAGCTTCTTCGGAATCATTGGTGTCTCGGAAATATCAAATAAAGAGGAAGAAACCACAAGAAATATCCAGAAGTTTCTCAGCTACAAGATAACGCAATTTTTAAACGACTTTCCTCCATGAATACCAATCGTGTATCAAAAAGAAAAGAAAAAATGCTCTTGTTTACCATGACAAGCTACATTTGGTGATACGTTGTAGAGACAATAAAATTTGAAAGTCAGATGCGCCATCTATACCGAAACAAAATATTGGCTTTTAGCCAAATGGGTGCTTCGGTTTTCGTCCACTCTCTCGAGAATTACGTTCAAAACACACACCAAGAAAAAACAAAATGCGTGTTATATGTTATACCACGTTCATCATGTAGATGCTTTAACGTGTTAACGAGTTAGTCTTTTCATTTACCTTTGATATTAACAGAGATATTTTAACGTGTCAACGTCTCAGTTTCCTATTCATCTCAATCTTCTATGATGTCAGCCATTTTGCTTGGACGTAACGAGTTTTCTTTGTTAAAGTGCGGTGTTAGGTATAGCAAGATTTCAAACAAATATGTCCATCAACGGCTAAGGTTCTCTGAGTAAGATATATTATTTTATTTACTGTTAATAATAATTAATAATATTGATTATACTAGTTCTCATGTCGAATTAAACTTCTTTTTATCTTCATTTGTCGTTTATTATTATAATTATATTACATAATTGTATAGTTTTGCACTATTAACTTTAAATTTTTATTTAGGACTAACCTAAATTTCCTAAGCCGGCTGAAACTCGTGAGATATTATTGGAATTACGGCCGAAAACATCGTTAAGAGCGAGGGTATCCAAGTGACGAAAAAATTGATTCTAATCTTTATAGATCGAATACTGATTGTTTTTTTTTTAGTTTCACACTAATTACATAGTTCACTCCGATCGAAGTTATTTTTATTCAAATTTGAAAATTTCTAATCATTTTTGATCTAAAATGGCATTCTCGACACAAGTTATGCAGGCTTAGTTTTATTTGCTTTTCCGTAATTACATTTGTGACCATCAGGTGTCAGCTTTAAGTCCTTCAAGCCCTGTTTGTTTGTTTGTTGTTAAGCAAAATAGTCTGTATGTACCGCTACTTCCATCGCAGGGATCAAACCTCAAATTTTAGCGTCACGAGCTCTCGAGCTTACCGATGAGACTAGGCACCAGGTGGCCCTTCAAATCGTCAACTATTTGTGAATTAACATACGAGAACAATAAAAAATTATAGTTGTTACACATCGAGAGATTGTAGGATTGCCATTTTAGAAATCGTTCTTAAAAGTTTAATCCTAGCTCCCTCTGTCCGTCGCTTCTACGAAATACGTAAATAGTTGCTGAGAAAGGTCCTGCTCCTTAATGACATGCGCACAACGACTTATCAAATGTTTTTTTGTTTTTCTATGAACATACGGATAGTTTTGTTTTGCATGAAAAATCATCATCGAACAGCGGTGTTTCAAATAAACGATAATAAATCTTGTTTCTTCATTTATAACAAAAAAACGAAAGGTTCCAAAAATAAAAAATAAAAACCAATATCTCGAGCTATACACAGTGGAGAAAACGTATAATTGTATTTCCTGCACTTTTTGATATTCTTATAAGATGTATTTCTTTTGTTCACTTTAGCCTTATTGAACTCACGCTCGTTCAAAGTAATTTAGCTTTATTTTAAGGTCACATGCACACTGATGTAAAAAAAAAAAAATTGTTTAGGGCACGCCATATATTCTATGTCTTACTTACATAATATTTTATGTTGATATATGTAAGTATAACCTCAGAGAAAATACATTTATGAAATATCAAAATACAGCAACAAAAAGTATATTAAACAATCTTTTGAGATTGCGGCAGAAATTGAACGAACTTAGGTATTTCAAATTCTTGAAAAAAAACATTCCCAACTACGATTTTTGAAGGTCGCATGAATGCCCCCCCCCCAAAGGGTGTTTTTTTTTTTGTTTGTTTGGTTATTTTAGAGCGCAGCCACAATGGGCTATCTGCTGTGTCCACCGCTGGGAATCGAACCCCGGATTTTAGCGTTCCAAATTTTTTTTAAAAATTTTGCTAATAACAATACTCTCTGGTGGTGTAATACCTTACTTTCAAGTCTTCCAAATACCAAAATATCTGAATGGATGGTTTAAAACATACAAAAAAGCATTTATTGCTAAAGTGGACTCATCACAAATCAGGTAACACAGCAATAGCTGTAGATGCTACTTGTTTTTACTATTAACAGCAGTAGGAGATCGATACAACATTTGGTCACGAAATCCAGAATCCATATTTTTATCTTTCAAAAAGTCTTTAATCAGTATAATAAATGAACTTCGTAAGAATGTGTTTGCAACATAATGACAACGTGCATACAGTAATCGGGGAAAGCATTTTTTCACCACTGTATTGATTATACGACCCCTACAGACTAAAAGTAACGATCTTCTTCGGTTCTTAGGAAGTTTTTAATAGCAACGAAGCGTGTAAATTAAAGTACAATCAAACTAAGGTAACAAAAATGAAAGTCATAACTATTGGAAACTGGTTTAAAGAGTGGCTGTAAAACTTGAAATGCTTAACAATCTCTTACGAAGAGCAAGAAAAATATCGGAGGCGCCATGTTGATAATGTTATGTCCAAAAGGGCACACTCCAAGGCCTGCGGGTCCTAACTCATTTTAAAGTCCTTGTGACATTAATAGCACTGTAAACTACATAAAAGAAAAAATATTATAGTCTTTTCCAAAGGCTTTTATATCCAGCTTTCTCTTCTATAAAATGTTAAGTTCGCGACTTTAAAAACTGATGTTTTGAACAGATTATTCAGTTCCGATAACTATCAACAACCCTCCCTCCCTCTTAATTGAATGAAAGCCACATATTAATTTGCTTTAAACATTCCAATTCAGAATAAACGTGTAGTTTTTTATTTGTCTTAATTCCTGAAGAAAACGAGGAACCTTTATTAAGTCAGAACTTGGAAAAATGTCCTTTTTCTAAAAAAAAATTGCCGTCGATTTAGTATCTTGTGATATTTACTCGAATAAAATTGATAATACAGCGCGTTCCATTTGTCTGTTTTATTAATAAATACGAAGTTACACAATGGGCTATCTTTGTTGATCCCACCATGGGTATCGAAACCGGTGAGCCACTTGGGGGGGGGGGGGAGCGTATGTAATGTGTTCTGTTTAACAACATTGTATCATCCGGTTATTATTTCACCGAAAGGGGGCCAAAGGCCGCCTGGGGGAGGTCACCTGTTTTAACCACTCGCACCACTATACAGTAGTGTGTTTTCGGTTAGTAGATACTAATATGACGTTGCAATTTGTACTGTCGTGACGTCAGTAAAACGAGAGCATGCTTGAATCACGAGAAGAATTATGCACTCTTTAGGCTACAACACAGCGTGATTTAAGAACTTCAAAAGTAAGAAATACGGATATTTGGAACAGAACACTTTCAGGGACCTTGCAAAAGTACATTTAGTAACTTGAAAAAACAAAAGTTATAAACCACGTCTACAAGTTTATAACTTCGTAAATAAAGACCAACGATACTGTAATTGTATTCGTTAACTTTTAATAACCCAGATTTTATCTCCAATACCAGAACCCAAACTTCCATTATGTATAGTCGTTAATGATATAACGATGTATTTAGATTGATATATCCTACATTTTTTTTATTTGTAAAATAATTTGTACGATATTCAAGTTATATACGTGGCAACACATCCACGTTGTCTGACGTCTGTGGTTGACAGTTACCCTACCCTCCAATGTCACTTGATTTTGAACCCTTCTGATTCGTTTTTCTGGAATTATTCTAAAGTAACCCACACAGAAGTAGTAACCCGGGGGAGGTGGCGGCGTATGGAACATAAAACACGGTGTCGTGCGCGCAGTGGCACGTCACGTGATATCACAGCAAGGAGGACATACTGAAGATATCATTCACACTCCACTGAACCTCCAAAATGTGTAGTACAACGCTGCCAGGTTTGTATGTCACTACAAACACATGCCACTACAAACACACGTCACTAGAAAAGCACCCTGTAGGTAGAAAGCCTTCAAACCGTCGGAATCGTGTACTACTAGACAGTTTGTATCTATTAATTCGTGACATCGTGTACTACTAGACAGTTTGTATATATTAATTCGTGACATCGTTTACTACTAGACTGATTAATTATATATTTTTTCCTTTTGATCAAAAGTTCTTGCTAAGCTGGTAAACTTTCGGTGCTTATCCGAATGTAATGTTCTAAGCACTAATCTGTTTAGACTATTTTCAATTTATTTATTGAACGTTAAGATTCTTTTGTTAATATTATACACGATTTGTCACATGAGACAACTTTTCAGTTTCAAATCCAACATCCGGGCTTCGGGCCGAAGGTCCAAACCTAGAGACGCGACACATTGGGGAATACGCACGCTTCGCACTTTTCTGCTATGGGGCATGTGTTATAAATGTAACAGAATAACCACATAGGTAGTTGTTGCCTGGCCGATTGTCCTCCTTCTGGCCAACAGGGGCTGGGCGTGGTCTGGTGGTTAGCTGTCCGGATTGTAAATCCGAGGTATCACTCTTTTCTATCTGTTCGTCTCAAAAATTTTGTTGATTTAAATTACATATTTGCTTTCTATTAGAGTTGAAATAATAGGAATTTTAATTTATAACAGTTTGTATCTATTAATTCGTGACGTAGTAGTACACGATGTCACGAATTAATAGATACAAACTGTCTAGTAGTACACGATGTCACGAATTAATAGATACAAACTGTCTAGTAGTACACGATACAGTTTGTATCTATTAATTCGTGACCTAGTAGTACACGATGTCACGAATTAATAGATACAAACTGTCTAGCAGTACACGATGTCACGAATAAATAGAAACCAAAACCCAAACTTATGATGACGAGAACGTACTGAATCGAGATTTGGTTACCCTAGTTAACAATTTTAGTCCTAACCCATATAACAACTTACGAGATTAGTGTTAGCCCTAAATCCATATAATAAGCTAACAGAGCAAAAATAATATTCATAAGTGTAAAATAAATAAATTCATAATAATACTGGACAATCTTTAATCATTATTACCAATAATATTGAGAAAAATAACTTTAAAGACAAATAAAGTATTATTAATCCTACGTTTTAGCAACTAACTAAAACCATATATCTTTAATAAAATCGGGGTTTAGCGAAAAGTGGATTGAAGAGAAAACGACTGACAGAACGTTTGATGTTATTGGACAATAATCGTCCCAATAGACACGTCTGAACAAACACACCGATTCATCTCCGCGTGCACGGACGTAAGGCATTTCTCTGGTGTCACAGTGACACGATTTAATACAAACAGGTCCCTGTTCTCCGCATGTGCATGTCGTTTCTGCCATTACCGATAACATCTTTTCTTCTTCTTCTTCTTCTTCTTTGAGACTTCTTTCAATTCTCTTTTCCTTTTCCTCTGGTAGACATACCAGGCAAGCTGAGACAATAGAAGCTTCATAATACGACCGCGTGTTTTAGGAACATTGGACTCTATCGACAACAGTAGCGATGCTAAACCAGCCAGGCGGAGAACAGAGGATATCATGCGAAAGAAGTCTGATATAATTTCATTGACTGTTGGTCTTGTGGAAAAAAATAAAAATAAAAAGGACAGTGTTGGTTTGATTTCGGTGGGGAGTCTTATTTTCAGACAATGCGGGAAGCACGTGAAGAAGTGTTCTCTTTACCAATCTTAATCACAGAAGACAAAAACTGAGTATTGGAAAAATGATCATCTTTTTTTTTTCAGGCCTAACTAAGTTCTTTCCTTTGTTTTATTAATATTTAGATTTTTGATAAGACTGAATGAGTTTATTCCTATATTTAGTTCTACATAAACATGGTGGTCTGCATCTCAACTTCATTATTGGCTATTAACGTAGTAGCCGCGGTTAAACATAAATGTTTAAAGACTGAAATGCTAGAAATAAGTTTACAAAATGAATGTCTGAAAACACAGAAATACACGTACTAATGAAGATTAAATTATAATAAACTTCTGTTCGACATAAAAAAAAAGAGTTAAAAATTAACAGACTATTTTACCATCAATACGTCAGTAATAACATTATTGGACCTATAAATAAATATATATATTTGTGTCGTGATACAGCACCTCAGGTATAGATCTTGGACTGCATTATAAACATGGATATGATCGGGAAACCCGACTTTCATACTTTGTTTAAAATGTGATCTGGAACATTATAACGCCCCCACGGCTCAAAGGGCGAGAATGTTTGGTGTGACGAGGATTCAAATTAGCGACCCTCAGTTTACGAGTCAAGTGCCTTAACCACATGACCATGTTGGGCCTAATCAGTTGAGATACCCCTAGGTTCAGGCTAACCATCCCTGATAATCCAGAGGGGGAAGGCAACCACTTAGTAGCAACATCGGCCTTCTCTGATACTCTTAACCTGTTAACGGGATTGACCGTCACTTTTATGGAGTGCACACAGCCGAAAGAGCTGAGCGTGTTTACAATTGCGAGCTCGAACCTTGGACCTTACGATACGCAGCCCGGCATGTTAAATACCATACTACGCGCGGACCATATACAGATATACATGTTCACTGGTTTACTAGGCCAAGTCAGAGATAAAAACTGTTACCGAAACTCAGAATTTTTTTAGTTACCCTGTGTATGTGTGTGTGTTTGTCAGCAAGATTTCTCAAAAACGGCTGAATGGATTTGGACACAAATTGGTATACATTTGGACTATGACCCGACTTAGAAGTGATTAATTTTTGGAGAGTCAAGATAAACGTTCGAGGTCACAGCAAGGTCACGAAAACAAAAGAAAATCCCTATCCATTAACACTGGGACCGATTTTTCACGCTATCTTTGCTCTATAACTCAGTCAAAACTGATCGGATTTTAATGAAACTTAGAGGACATATGTAGAATATTATTCCCCAGTGTTCTGTCAAAAATGGTCTTTGTCCGTTGACAATGACGGACATACGCACACGTTTTCCGATTTTTTGAGAGCCGAATATTTGAGAGAGGAGGTACGCGCTCTACTGAGTGTTCTCCAGTTCCTTATGTTTAGGCTTAGCACCGATTCTATGGCTTAAAACTTCACATGAGTGAAGACGCATTGCCGAAAGTGTGTCAACAGTTGGAACAGTCTTGTATTCTTCATTAGGAATGAACTAGTAAACTACGTACTGACAAAAACCCATACTGCTCGTTCTGAAAGAGATGTTAAGTCAGTTCATCACTAATTCACCCGTCTTTTTAACCTTGTTTTATTTTCCGCTTTCTTTTTTAGCATATTCTTATCTATACACTTACTCACGGATATACAATCAAATCCAGTGATCAGTTTATCTTGAAAAATCCTATCACATCAGCAGTAACGTTCGTTAGTCCTAATTAGAGCCTCTGATGCTATCAGACTGACAACATTCCCGTTACTATCAACTTCCACGTTTATGTTGGGCCTACTCGTTTTCTACAGGTTGGTAATTAAATAGTGGAATCACTTAGTTATTTTGATTGTGTTTATAGTACGGAAGTCGACAGTAATTTAACTAGCTACAGAGCTACAGGAAACTGTCTATATCTACCTGTTTGTTTTCTATTTATCAGCCTGTCTATATCTACCTTGTTTTTTCTGTTTATCAGCCTGTCTATATCTACCTGTTTGTTTTCTGTTTATCAGCCTGTCTTTTTCTACCTGTTTTCTTCTGTTTATCAGCCTGTCAATATCTACCTGTTTTGTTTTCTGTTTATCAGCCTGTCTATATCTACCTGTTTTTCTGTTTATCAGCCTGTCTATATCTACCTGTTTTTTCTGTTTATCAGCCTGTCTATATCTACCTGTTTGTTTTCTGTTTATCAGTTTGTTTGTTTGAAGTTAAGCACAAAGCTACACAATGGGCTATCTGTGCTCTGCCCACCATGGGTATCGAAGCCCGGTTTCTAGCGTTGTAAGTCCGTTGACATACCTATGTGCCACTGGGGGCAGATATGGACAGACTGATAAACTGAAAAAAAACAGGCAGATATAAACAGAATGATAAACAGAAACAGGAAAAACAGGCAGATATAAACAGAATGATAAACAGATACAGAAAAACCAGGCTGACATATACAGACTGATAAATACATATAGAAAAAAACAGACAAATACAGATAGATAGAAAGAAGCAGGGCAAATGTAGATATAAAAAAAACAGACGGTAAAACTAACAGATAGATAGTGAAAACTCATAAAATCATTATAGCAAAGAGAGAGAGACGAAACCGAGCAGCGATATCTGTTTCAAGTCTAAAAGTAGGTTTTACTGTATACGTGTGAGGTTTGTTGCTTGTATACTTTCACTAGTCTGTATCAAGAAACAAGTGATGATACGAGAAACCTGAGAATAAAATAGCTCCAAGTTACAGTGAGAACAAAAACAGTCGTGACTAGGAGTTAGGCGGAAGCTATCAGCTTAGATAACCTAATGGTGGCGAACAGGAAACCAGGAAGTTTAATTCAGTCAGCTGATCTAGTTGATGATGATGATGATGATGAACATCAGTTGTCACAAAACAGGACGTACCAAGAACTTGATTCCTCGTGGACGTCATGCAAGTAATCCTTAAGAGTATGAAAACAAAATGTAACATGTTCACCACGAACTATTTCTTTAAAGTTAACCCTACAATTTACTAACGAGTTCAGGATTTCAACAATATTTGCCAAACTATTTATGTACAACATTGTTGGTAAATCCACGATTCTATTGGTTGCAGCAGTGTTTTACAATCTTTAAATAGTGGCGCCCCCACCTCCTCTTCACATTAAAAAATTTACGCAAGTATTAACAATAAAATTAATATATTCTTTAGCTGTTTTTAATAATTATTTTAAATGAAAGAGGGAGTTAATGCGAGAGCAAAAAAAAAAAAAAAACTTTCAGAGCAAAGTGATAATTTTGTTAGGTTATCGTTGTCTCCAACTCTTATTTTTGGACTCTCTAGCCCAAAGGCTGTGCCCCCCTCCCCTAGGGGACGGGCCCCATACTTTGGTAAACATTGACTTACATGGTTTATAATAACATATGAATTATAAACAAATTTAAATACTATCAGTATTGTAATTAATCCCGCTAATTACTTTGTGTTTTAAATAGAAAATGAGTCACGCAATAGCCAAAGAAATAAAAGAACTGAATTCGATTCAATATGTGGATACCACCGATAAAGAACGGCATAAAACCAGGTCGATTTAAGAAGTTTTTAAGAGCTCATCACCATGTGAAAGACGTAAACTGAAGCCTAACGCTATTCAGAACTTTAAACGTGTGGTTAACAGGAAAACAAATATCATTAAGTGATTAAAAAACAGTGTTAAGTTTGTGTCTTTTAATGAAAATAGCCCATTTATAACAACTAGCTGAAAGTACCCGTTAAGAAAACAAAGACTGTACAAAGAACAATGTTGAATAATGATCGCCTTCCTCCCCTTTCTTTTATTATTTACTTCCTAATGACGTCATTAGATGATAATCCCATACCTTACTTTGTGGAAGGTAGTAATTGACTCACTTAACTGATTAAGTACTTATATCTTTAAATTCAAAGCCAAAAGTCTATAACAAAGTAGAAATATGCCTTATTTCAGGATTGTTTTTAATCCCTCTTCTCAGGCAAAAACCCTAAAACAAAATATCCAATGTATACGGACAGTTACAAGTTATCATGCAAAACATTACGATAATCGAGCAAACCAACTTTGGATGGCGGATGCTAACACACCCATATACATATAATGGATCATCCTTATATAATATATGTATTAGTATAGTAAAATGCGATTAAAAATCTTTCAATTACGACAGTGGAGCTAAGCTTTCTCTTGCTGTGAAATTGTTACTAAAGTTAGGCCCATATGTGTCTTTAATTTTTGTATCAGTTTGTTTGTTGATTTTTCGCTTAAAGCTACTCGAGAGCTAACCAATAAAACTCTAAAGAGGCTATAATGTCTTTGGTTAGGCCTTATTTGTAGTACTGTGTTCAGTCTTGGTGGCCTTGCTTTAGAAAGGATCTTGAATTTTTGGAAAGTTTGTATGTTTGTAGTTAGACACGAAGCTACACAATGAGCTATCTGTGCTGTGCACACCACGGGTATCGAAATTCGGTATTTAGGGTTATAACCCACTGGTGGGCGAATTGTTGAAGGTAGTTCAGAGAACTTCTAGGATGTCATACCAAGAGAAAATCAAATTTCTGAAACTGTTTTTTCTTGAAAAAAAAAAGGGAGTTAGTGCTAAGGCAACTGATAGTGTTGATGCATCATCTTTTTTTTTCATATTTAGTGATGAAAATGGTAAGACTAGGCGACACAAACATAGGCAAGGTAAGAGGGAATCTCTAACTAAGGCAGTTTCATTTTTCTACCAGGGTGGTTGGCTTTTGGAATGAGTCGCCTTCAGATGTGGTAGATGCAGTTAATTTAATAGATTTTAAAGGAAGGTTTGATAAATTAAATCTTTGAATTATAAGAGCTGGCTTCGATTTCTTTCAGTGCTTTGTTTAATTTAGGGGGGTAGGACAGCCTAGATGGACCATAAGATCCCTTGTTGTCCTTTAATGTTATATCATAAAGAACGACCCTCCCTAAGAATTTATACTAAGGCATTTCTAACCTAATTACCGACAAGGCACGCTTCCTCTGATAATCCAATGTTTTCATCACCCGCGAAGGGGTTTACATCGGGCGTTTGCTTTATTTTTTGTTTTTTCTTGCAGTTAAGCACGGAGCTACACAAGTATCGAAACCGTTATAACCCCACAGACTTACCACAGAGCCAATGGGGAGCAAGAGTGCCTTACTAGATGAAATAAAGAGTAAAACAATGGAAATCTCTAGTACGTCATTTTGTAACAATTGACGCAACGACGTTGTTGTCTCAAAAGATATTTTGCTAAAGATACCGTCAGAAAAATCGTCGACTCAAGTAGACCAACGGCAAGTTAATTAAGCAAACCTTTGAGGATTTGAGGCGTTAGATTAGTGAGGGAGGATATAAATATATATACTTAAACTGTTCCTTCTTAGAAACGTGTAGAACAAATATAGGTTATTTCCACACGGGAAATTAAACTACAGTGGATTTCTGATATTTCTTCAGCAAATTATTTTATAGTAAATTTCTAATTTTTCGCGAAAATTTTTCCAACAGCAACATAGTTTCGTTGTTTTCAATTTCGAGCAAAGCTACATGACGTAAGGCAGCTAGTCATCACCACCCACCGCCAACTCTTGGGCTACTCTTTTATCAACGAATAGTGGGATTGACCGTTACATTATAACGCCCCCACGGCTGAAAGGGCGGACATGTTTGGTGTGACGGGGGATTCGAACCCGCAACCTGCAGATTGCGAGTCGAGCGCCCTAACCACCTGGCCACCAACAGAAACCTTTCCAGATTTATCCAGGATTACCCAAAGTGGGAAGGGATCAAAATCAGATGGTCTTATCTGCCTGACTTGGAGCATGCACGTGCTAATGGTGCTTGACCATATAAAGAATTCAGAGGGCATATTAATAGTGGAACTTTCATAAAGAAATATGTAAACTTAGGCCACGGTGTTGATTATTTACTGCATACTACAATCATTTAGAAGTCGAAAAAGGCGTGGGTGGGGACAACAAAAGCCCCTCTCGCCTCCCTCGATATACTGCTGATTAACACGCAAAGCATAATTGAAATATTAAGGATTAAAGAGACATTCGTACGCAAAGTGAAATTCTAATAGCATTTATATTTATATAATTTGGCCAGATTTATTTGTAGCTGCTCCCCATAAGAACAGTTCGGCTAGAAGCCTGATATTAATGCTACACTGGCTATTATTTTTGATCTAAAAGTTTTAATATGATAAATTTGTAAACATAGATTTAGTACAGAGATACCTACAGTGAGTGTGTAGAGGATAAAAAAAAATTAAACCCAACCTTCTGAGGAAACGTGAGTTGTGATCAGTGCTGTGCCCACCACGGGTATCGAAACCCAGTCTTTAGCGTTATAAGCCTTAGGATTTACCGCTAACCCACTAGGAACACACATACACACAAGCTTAGGATTGATAACAGTTATATTTCCACGATGGGAGGTCATCGATGTCAACCCCTCCCAATAGTTCACCCAAAAGAATTATATATATATATATAT
>NW_013671235.1:45845-48034 GCF_000517525.1 Limulus polyphemus
TATATATATATATATATATATACACAAACGTACACACACACACACATATCAAGTTGACCTTTTGTTTTCATCGAAACACAATACGATTATCCTCGTTGTGGCCACCACAGGGATCGAACGCCGAATCATAGCATTATAAGCCTTTAAGCTTGCCGCCTGGGAAGGCCGTAATTATACGTGTTTATCACGCATGGTTTTGTAACAGAACCAATCAAACCCATCGAAAATGAATGCTATAAAGTAATTACATATAAACCCTGATTTCTCGATAACTTTATAGCAAAATATCAACTATATATACGTTAATCGATCAATAAAACTCATTAATTTAAGCTTTCCAGAACACATTACTGCAAAACACACGCCAGCCAACTAATTCGTTACTTTCTCGACACTTTTTATTTGTTAATCACGAAATTAGGTTTTCTTTTGGCAGTCAAGTAATGTTTTAAACATTCATGTCTTACATTTCGTTTTCATGTTTGAATACATTAAAGTAAATCGCTACAGATACGACTCTGGATCAATATCAATAGTGGTATTACTCAAGTCCGTCTGCCATACCTGCAGTATTTCATTTTTTTTTTGTCCTTCTAGCGCAAGTTAAAAAATAGAAATATTCTGGTTTTGTTTTTGTTTTTTTTTCAACATGAGCGGTATCTTATACGATACGTAGTTTTGTGTTGTTTGTAATTAAGCACAAAGCTACACAATGGGCTATCCGTGATCTGCCCACCACGGGTATCGAAACCCGGATTCTAGCGTTGTAAGTCCGCAGACATACCGCTGTGCCACTGGGGGGGGGGGGCACCATACGTAGGATAGATACCCTAAAGTTTAGGCATAGCTGTCCCTAATTATCTGCAGATTAAGGGAGGGAAACCAGCCAGTAGCACCAAGAAGCATAGAACGAATAGAGCCTTGGATTTTCTCATACGTTAACCACTTGATTACGCCCGGCCAGGTTTAATTAGAAGCAACATTATTTTTTATTTTTTGCAAGCCCGTGCACCATCTTTAAGTTGTTTGGGTTTTGATGACAGATTTCTCAAAATTCAGCTATGCAGATTTAAGTAAGTTGCAAGATAGGTTATTGTAAACTACCCGAATAAAAAAAAAACATCTATAAAAAGATCAAGTATCAATTTTATTTAATACAACTCCAAGAAATTTAATGTATATTAAAATATATGATAATGTTAAAAAAAAGTGATAGAAGAACTGAATAACGACACAAAAATAATGTTATTAACTAATACGTATAATTAAAAAAAAAACATTCAAACTGAGTGTGTGTATTATATTTTATGAGTATTGTGTGATCAATTCTAATTTAATTTTTAATGGTACATTTCCTGCGAAAAGCTTTAAGCTTCGCGGGATGTTATTTCAATGAATTACATTGTATTAATAAAAGTATTTCAAAAAATAATTTCTGTATTTTTGAATATATCAGCAGTACTATAATTAGAATTCTTACACACGTACCCTACAACCCTAAAGTGAAACATCCTGTTCTGTTAAGGTCGGTTCATTAATAAAAACCAAGGTAAAGTCCGCCCTTCGTCACATTTCCTTGTATCACACGGCTGCTATGCGCAAAAAACACTTTTACAGGCGTATACTAGAACTATCTAACCACACGCATATTTTGAATCTCAAAGCTTTCTAATAGTTAAGATAAAACAAATTTCGAGAAGGTTTGATAAATTTGGTTAGAAATTGCAAAGATAAAAGCAAATCATCACCATTTAGATAATACTAGAGGCGAATTGTAATGTTTATAGCGTATTTAGTAAAGGTTCTAGTTCGTTGCAAAAAAACCATAAAATGTTCTCGTTTTGTTTCATAACTTTTATTTCAACGTTTTCTTTCCTCAAAATGTAGAACAAAAAAACTCGAGTTTGATGAAACTCGAGCAGCAGTGTTATTCTTTAATGAAACGTTGTGCTCACGCGTTTTCTGAAATATAATATTAGGGTCAAAACATGAATACTCGGGCCTGTTAACTTCATAAAAGTTGCTTTGATAACGGATTTTCCAAAATTCAGCTACGCAGATTTGGAAAATAATATTCATTTTTTTTCTATCACGTAAGGTATTTTTTTTTTTTTTTACACGACGGGAAGAAGAAAAAACTCTTACTTAGATCAAATTATTATTTAGCTTACCACAATGAACATTTGTTA
>NW_013671235.1:48977-58176 GCF_000517525.1 Limulus polyphemus
TCATCCTAATTTGTGTGTGTGTGTGTGTGTGTGTGTGAAATCTACGTCTTTTAGTCTCAAAACTAGATGTTGTGGTCTTTCTTTCATGCATTGCGTTACGACGTTTTGTGAAAAATCTGTACGTGATGGAGAAAAATGGATATCATTTTCGGATTCAGCGAACAGGAATTACTGTAGAACTTGTACAAATTTCAAAACAATAAAAACATCTCAGGCCTGTGTTATTGTGCTACTCCTTATCTTCTCGCCATCGCAGGCCTGTGTTAACAATAAAACCATCGCAGGCCTGTGTTATTATGCTACTCCTTATCTTCCCGCCATCGCAGACCAGTGTTAACAATAAAACCATTGCAGGCCTGTGTTATTGTGCTACTCCTTATCTTCCCGCCATCGCAGGCCTGTGTTAACAATAAAACCATCGCAGGCCTGTGCAATTGTGCTACCCGTTTTAATGGTTTTGTTAGTTGACGTCATATGCGTTCACAGAAAGCAACAATGTCATTGGAGATTAATTCCACAAGACAGAACCTCTAGACCTAACGCAAGCCATTAAGGTAATTTTAACACCCATCTCTAGGTCTATACCCTTCCCACCTCCACACATACATATAAGTCAATTAATTTGTTTTCAATCGAACGTAGTTTAACGACTCATGTTGAAAGTTTAGGCAACAAGTTTAGGAAACTCAATCTAATCAAACAGACAACCAATCATCCACATCACGTTTGAAGAGCAAGAAGACGTGATCATCAAACGTGTCATCTTCTAGAAAATACACCCGATATAGCCCGCAGGAAGTTAATGCGACAATAACTTTCCTCCTTATCCACCCCCTCCCACTTCGTTATTAAAAAAAAAAATAGATAATTTAATGTTTTTATTCTTACCAACCAATATCGGAAAATTAGGATTTTTCTACAACCAGAGGAAACAAGCTTTGTCCGAGAGAATACTGTTATTCGTTTCATAGAATGCAATAAAAAATATATACCAGAAAAATTAGTTGTTTTACACTACGAGTAAGTTATTCCGTGTTGAAGTATGATGATTTTATGCATTACTACACCGTCAATTGAACAAACTCATAAAACTAGATGTACTTCCGCAGGGTTTCCGAGAGTGTTCTGTTTGAAGAGTAAATCACAACTAAGTATTTTTATCTCTTGCTTTTGAAGTTCGTATGTCATACTTGTGTTGTAGCCAACAAAGTACATAATTCTTCTCGTGATTCATGGCATGCGCACATTTTACTGAACGTCACGACAGTACAAATAGCAACGTTAAGCGTCCTTTATGCGACGCCGCTAACGCTAATATCACTTCTAAGTTAGGGACCACTAACGCCAATATCACTTCTAAGTTGTGGGCCGCTAATGCTAATATCACTTCTAAGTTGTGGACTGCTAACGCTAATATCACTTCTAAGTTGTGGACCGCTAACGCTAATATCACTTCTAAGTTGTGGACCGCTAACGCTAATATCACTTCTAAGTTAGGGACTGCTAACGCTAATATCACTTCTAAGTTAGGGACCGCTAACGCTAATATCACTTCTGTGTAAGGGACCACTAACGCTAATGAGCCCTCGAGTACCTTTCCGCATAATTCGACAAATAAACAAAATCCAATGCTTATCTTCGATCATTAGCGATTTCATTGGGATGTCTCGTTGTATTATATTCTGTAGACAGCTGTTACAGATACTAGTGAACAAAGTGTATCATATCCCCGAAAGGGGGGCCAAAGGCCGTCTGGAGGGGTCACCTGTTTTAACCACTCGCACCACAATACAGTAGTGTGTTGACTGTCAGTCAGTAGACACTAAAATGGCCCACAACTTAGAAGTGATATTAGCGTTAGCAGTCCACAACTTAGAAGTGATATTAGCGTTAGCGGTCCCCACTTAGAAGTGATATTAGCGTTAGCGGTCCCTAACTGAGAAGTGATATTAGCATTAACGGTTCCTAACTTAGAAGTGATATTAGCGTTAGCGGTCCCTAACTTAGAAGTGATATTAGCATTAACGGTTCCTAACTTAGAAGTGATATTAGCGTTAACGGTCCCTAACTTAGAAGTGACAGACTAGATTAACAGTCAAACACCCACTACCAAACTTTTGAAAGTATATTTCAATACTGGGTTGACAATAAATTATACGAGTAACAGTACATAAGCAATATAATTAATTTTGGTTTTTTACTGGCAAGCATTGGTCTATTCTGTAATATTTGTTGCTTAGTAAATAACAAAATTAGGCTTACAAACTTTGTTTCTAGTCAAAAACCTAAATAAACAAAGTTTTTCTTGTCAATATCTGAAATTTGGCTTATTAACCAAGCGGATAGGCTATTACAAAATAGTGTTGGAGGACGTCTGAAATTTGGCTTATTAACCAAACGGATAGGCTATTACAAAATAGTGTTGGAGGACGTCTGAAATTTGGCTTATTAACCAAACGGATAGGCTATTACAAAATAGTGTTGGAGGACGTCTGAAATGCCCAAATCAACATTATGTCATTCGTAAAATAAATGTTCCAACAACATTTTATGGAAGAAAAAAAAAAGACAACGTTTAATTTTTGAAGTCTAATAAATATAACGAAAGAATATACCTTATAAAAAATAGGTGACGTAAAACTACTCAGAAAACTATCTTTAACACCTAGATTAAAAAATAAGTAACGTAAAACTACTCAGAAAACTATCTTTAACACCTAGATTAAAAAATAAGTAACGTAAAACTACTCAGAAAACTATCTTTAACACCTAGATTAAAAAATAGGTGACGTAAAACTACTCAGAAAACTATCTTTAACACCTAGATTAAACATACACGATAAGCTTGTAAATGAAAACAACTAAAACAAGCTATACTATACTCTTATTCCTCTTCATTGTGACTAAAAAAGCAGCTATCGTGTAACAGTTTTCGCTGGTGTGGTTAACAGAATCAACCTGTATCTCATACACTTTAGTGAAATTATTCTTGTTTTCAGGTAAGTAAACCATTGTTAAGTGACAGTAAAAACGTACATAATAATTCGGGTAAATAAACCATTGTTAAGTAACAGTAAAACGTACATAATAATTCGGGTAAATAAACCATTATCAAGTGACAGTAAAACGTACATAATAATTCAAGTAAATAAACCATTGTTAAGTGATAGTAAAACGTACATAGTAATTCAGGTAAATAAACCATTATCAAGTGACGGTAAAACGTACATAATAATTCGGGTAAATAAACCGTTGTTAAGTGACAGTAAAACGTACATAATAATTCAGGTAAATAAACCATTGTTAAGTGACAGTAAAACGTACATAATAATTCGGGTAAATAAACCATTGTTAAGTGACAGTAAAACGTACATAGTAATTCGGGTGAATAAACCATTGTTAAGTCACAGTAAAACGTACATAATAATTCGGGTAAATAAACCATTGTTAAGTGACAGTAAAACGTACATAATAATAATAATAAACGTATATATTTCTGTTGTTTTAAACTAAGCAGAAAAGATGCTCTAGCCACAACGTGTATAATGTCTTTGACTGAAGTATTAATGTCGATTTGCTGACAAGAAGAAAATGCTTATTTCGGGTTAACTTTCTCTTACAATCGACTGTTTATGAATAATAAATTAAAACGTTAGTATTATGCATAGAAACTTCCAGAACAATGTCGTATACTAATTAATCATTACTAGGAACGTGGTTGAAAACAGGTTCTTAGAATAACCTACAAAACAACAAAAACGTTAGATCATGACATCGTGGGATAAGAGCTCGCTGTGAAATAACGTCTTCTTACAAAAGTGAAAATTGAATAATTCCATTTTATTAATTCTTGCTCATTTATTCCGCTAACACTTTTCTGAAATATGTGATTTATTAATCTTTTTTTTTTAATATTGATTCCAATAGTTAGAATTTGTATATACTGTGTTAAATTGGCAAATTTGAAGTCGTGTAAAAATAACTGATTCTATATACAAGTTCTAACATGACTCCGTAATTATATATATCAAAAACTTAATTATACTATTTAGTACATAACTTTATTTGTCTAGAAGAAATAAGAGCGCTTTCTTACGTCTCCCGTTCTAACCAATAGTAAATCTGATTCTTTCTTACGTCTCCCGTTCCAACCAATAGTAAATCAGATTCTTTCTTACGTCTCCCGTTCTAACCAATAGTAAATCAGATTCTTTCTTACGTCTCCTGTTTTAACCAATAGTAAATCATATTCTTTCTTACGTCTGCCGTTCTAACCAATAGTAAATCAGATTCTTTCTTACGTCTCCCGTTCTAACCAATAGTAAATCAGATTCTTTCTTACGTCTGCCGTTCTAACCAATAGTAAATCAGATTCTTTCTTACGGCTCCCGTTCTAACCAATAGTAAACCAGATTCTTTCTTACGTCTCCCGTTGGAACAAATAGTGAATCAGATTCTTTGTTACGTCTATGTTTCTAGCCAATAGCAAGTCACGGCCCGTGTTTCGATCACCAATTATCAGCTAACATACTAAACTAAAAGTCGTCCTTCGAAGAGCTTGATTGCCTAGTATCCATTAAACTTGATTATTTATCATCTTTCAAGAATATTTTGACCTTTCCGATCTTTCAGACTTTCAAATCACTCCCGAAAGTAAAGTTATAAAAACCGTAATAAGAGATACGTTCACGAAAACGGAATCGAGTTATCCTCTTGTACTAGCAATGGGCCGTGCGTGGCCTATGAAGTTAGTGCGCACGTACTGTGGATCCGAGGGAACGTGGTTCGAGACCAGTTACTGTCAAATCCCACTATTTGGCCAGACGCGAGTAGCCAAAATGTTGACGGTGTTGTTGTTGTTGACTAACTGTCCTCCCTCTAGTTCAATGATCCCCAACCTTTTTACGACAGTCAGACTTTTGTGACATCGAATCATATAATTTGTGTAAAATAAATAAATAAATAGCTAAAGGAAGAGTCAACAACACGCGAACGTCGAGAGTTTTCCCAAGGATCCTCACGTGCCTCCAAGGGTATATATACCACACGTTGGGATTTTTTTTTTCTATCATTCCAGATTGAAGAAATCTGGACATAAACAACCCTTTGTGTAGCTTTGCGCGATAATTATGGAGCAAACAATACAATGGAAAACTGAATGGCACTTTAAAGCCAAATACCTTTTCTCCTCCACATCAGGGGTTACCAAACTTTCTCGGCACAAGCTCCCCCACCCCACCCCCCACAGAACATTCTGCATCCTGCCTGAGATCCCACAGCTTAAAAGTACTGCGTATTTTCTCTGGCCCCTCTAACACTTCCCCACTTTGGGATTCCGTTGCTCTAGATAACAAATCCTGAGCCAAGTATAAGTATGGTTTTGTTGCAATAGTTAAATCTAGAGGCCAAAATAAAAAAACAACAGGAAATTGGTAGCTTCGAAAAATTTAAATTCTTCAATCTGAAAAAAATAAAACAAAACATTTATTTGGATTTAAATAGCCCCGAATCCACTAAAAATATTTATCGAGATTGAACTGTTGCCATAGTTACGTTTCAATAGCCTGGAAAGAGTACTCTCAGATGTTTCGAAACTTCCGGAAACAAGGATGTTAGACTTCCGGTAGAAAGACTGGAAAGCCAGCCATGTTTTCACATATTTCTCCTTTCATTAACCATTTGCATGCAAACTTTCATGAATCGAAGAACATCCGCTTCATTATTTGCACACGTGCTAAAACTGGAACTGCGCCCCCTACAGGAAGTCAAGATCTCCTATTTTATTCATTTGAATCTTCTCGGCCGTGCTTTTCTCAATTCAGTCGATCAGTGCAGAAATAATAATAGAAAATAAAAAAAACAAACAAATATTACCCCTACATCGGAAATCTGCTAATTCCCAGAATGCATTTTTCAGTTGTAAGTAGCTTGATTTGCAGTAATTACCTCAGAAAACCATTACCATTTTTAATTGGAGACTCAACACGGCGTCGCGTGTCACGTGGATATATAGGAAGGTTTGTGTTGTTACAATCCTCCAAATAAGATCACAATATCAAGAAAATGACTAGTTGTCATTTATAGAAGTTATTAGTGATACGCAGAAAGTAGAACGTAATGAATTCAAGTATATGTGAAGTCCATTAGTTATATTACAATCTGCTTAACCATTACTACGCGAAATTACTTAGTTCTTGATAATACAATATAGCCAATGTTAACGAAGTACGGAATGTGCGAGCTAATAAAATTTAATACAGTTCCAAATATACAAAATGATTAAGTTTATATTATTGTAGGTCATGATTTTAATATTTTAATTTTATACGTTCGATTGAGGGAGCACGTGACTAGAATTTGTTAAGAGTATAACTTAAACAACGCCGGCTACATGATAGTAGTAGTAGTAAGGTGTTGATTGATTATTGAGTCTGTGTTAGTTAGTAAGTTTTCTTTTCAACGAAGAACTAAAGTATCAGAAACACGGGACAAGTTTTCTTGTAAGTGACTTAGCATTATTTATTTGTGAAGTTAGGCCTATCTTCTGATTATCGTTATTTACGTTGAAGATTGTGAAACTTGTGTAACTTTCAATTGAAGAAATAGAACGCTTTCATTTCGTGTAATAGACTGTATTTTTTTACAGAGTACCCAACAATAACCCACCCAATGATGGGACAATATTACCTTATACGAATAGAAGCCTGATAGGGGTGGGGATTGCTGGGGATCAATCTACGTCAAAATGTACAAAATGTGTTTCAAATGACTAGCGTGTAATTCTATGAACTTGTCAGTGAAAGCAAAGAAAAATATGTAATAATATGTCAATCAGACCACATCTCCCGCATCCAGTACCGACGAGGCCTTTCTTACAACACCAGGGCTCATCAGTCCAGCTGGGATATAATACAGTAATGGTCCAGGTACTATTTATATCATCGCCTTTATGAGCAGCAATTGTTATGTTGTGAACTAGATTAAGTAAGTGAATTGTAATTATTATCAAGACAACGGATTCAAATGTACAGAATGAGCGAATCCAAGGTGACTAATGTGTAATACAACGGTTTCAAATGTACAGAATGAGCGAATTTAAAGGGACTAATATGTAAGACAACGGTTTCAAATGTACAGAATAAGTGAATTCAAGATGACTAATGTGTAATACAATGGTTTCAAATGTACAGAATGAGCGAATTTAAAGGGATTAATATGTAATACAACGGTTTTAAATATACAGAATGAACGAATTTAAAGTGATTAATGTGTAATACAACGGTTTCAAATGTACAGAATGAGCGAATTTAAGGTGATTAATATGCAAGACAACGGTTTCAAATGTATGACACGAGTTTATATGAGTGATGTGAAACTTGTTAGATGTTCAGATTTAGTTCGTTTAAATTAGGTAATATTTAAGACAACGGTTTCAAACATACATAACGAGTGAATTAGGTTATATCTAAACGCTTTTGTGTTGTACATTCTTCTTTAAGAACTTATGAGTGAAAATTTATAATTACAGCTAGAAATGTCAGAGATGTCTTCTCTTTAGAGAAACCATTTGAATTGGGCCAGGCATGGCCTAGCAGTGAATCCGAGCATTCATGGTTTGCATCTCTTTACCCCAAAAACCCATTCCGAACTTTGGAGCAGTGAGTGTTCTACATAAGTGATGGTCAAATCCCAGTATTCGGTCAGAAAAAGAGTAGCTCAAGAGTTGACGGTGTGTGATTTTTAACAGATGTCTTCCCTCTAACAAATGGCCCTTGAGTAGCTTGTCGCAAGATTCAAACACAAGACTCTATAGGAATGACTTTTAAAAAAAAAAAAACTATACTCCAAAATGGAGTGTAGATGCCATTTATAGAAACCTATTGGTTTTTACTACAGTTTAATTTCTACTGTGATCATGGAGTTAACTATAAAATTATCAATATGTTAGACCTATCGCTTTTTAATTTTTGAGAATTTTCATCAAAAAAGAATAAAACAATCTTCTTAAACCGTGACTAGTAAATGCATTTTATACGATCATTATTTTAAGAATATATCTGCCATATTGTTTTACCTTTCCTCGAGCAATTATGGTTTGTTTTGGTTTCGTTTTTTTATGGTTTCTTCCTTGTACTAGAGTCAATGATTTGTCTGCTTGTTAGTTACAGATATTCGCTAGCCATTCCTAATTTGGAATTATTAGATTAGAAAAAAGGCAGCTAGTCATCACCACCCACCGCCAACTCTTGGACTACTCCAAACGATTATTGGGATTTAACTGTCAGAACGTTGCCACGGCCCCATAGAGGTTTTGTTGTTGTTGTTGTTTTTGTAATTATGCGCAAAGCTACATGTGTGCTACCTGCACTAGCCGTCCCTAATTTAGCAGTGCAAGACTAGAGAAAAGGCAGCTAGTCATCACCACCCACCGCCAAATCTGGGCTACTATTTTACCAACTAATAGTGGGATTGATCGTCACAATATAGCGCTCCCACGGCTGAAAGGGCGAACATGATAGGTGACGCGGATTCGAAACCGTGACCCTCAGATTGCGAGTCGAGCGCCCCCTAACGACGTGAACCATGAAAGTAAATTTTATGGAAGACATATCTTTAATGGTAAATAAAAAAAAAACGGTGGATTGAGTTAACACCAAATATTACACAAGTAAGTACAGATGAAATACTGTTTTGAAACACATGATGAAGTTTGCATAAAAGTGGTGTTTTTGAGTTTTATCTATACATTTTTCGTGATTTTCTAAACCTAACCCTAAACTCTCGTGTTGATCTAACAAATGGTTTAATTATTCACACTTTCCTCTCACCCTGAATATGAAGCATTTGCTCGCATTAGATATTTCTGACCAACTGTAGTTTTAAGGTCTAATCAGGCGAGCTAGGTCGATGGTAGGATGGATTATTGAAAAACGATTAGTCTGTCTGTCTGTCGTAGTAAACAACTAAATAGTTTTAGGGACAAAGGTGATGTTGTTTGATTAACATTTCAATGTTCAGGACGCATCTTGTGTATCTACAAGCTTTTCTTCGTGCGTAGCCTTTCTTTACTATCTGTACTAACCAAGATGTTTTGAAGTGACATTTGTGTCGCAGTCAGTCGTCCATCCTTCGCCACTGTTTACAGGAATGCGACACAAATGTCACTTCAAAACATCTTGGTTAGTACAGATAGTAAAGA
>NW_013671235.1:58857-64728 GCF_000517525.1 Limulus polyphemus
AATGTTAATTAAACAACTAAATGTAACAATTATAACACTGAATATTAAAGATATTAAAAAAAATAAAACATTTTAAACGGCTATAGGTGATTATCTTGTAAGAGGGAACCCCAGCTCTGTATCCCTAGAAATCATCAGGGGCTTAGAGGAACCCCAGCTCTGTATCCCTAGAAATCATCAGGGGCTTAGAGGAACCCCAGCTCTGTATCCCTAGAAATCATCAGCCGTTTAGAGGAACCCCAACTCTGTATTCCTAGAAATCATCAGGGGTTTAGAGGACCCCAGCTCTATATCCCTAGAAATCATCAGCCGTTTAGAGGAACCCCAGCTCTGTATCCCTAGAAATCATCAGGGGTTTAGAGGAACACCATCTCTGTATCCCTAGAAATCTTCAGGGTTTAGAGAAACCCCAACTCTGTATTCCTAGAAATCATCAGGGGTTTGGAGGAACCCCCTTTCTCCGTATCTCTAGATATCTTCAGGGTTTAGAGGAACCCCAGCTCTGTATCCCTAGAAATCTTCAGGGTTTAGAGGAATTCCTTTCTCTGTATCTCTAGACATCTTCGGGTTTAGAGGAACCCCCTTTCTCCGTTTCTATAGACATCATCTGGGTTTAGAGAAACCCCAACTCTGTATCCCTAGAAATCACCAGGTGTTTAGAGGAACCCCCAGCTCTGTATCCCTAAAATTCTTCAGGGTTTAGAGAAACCCCAGCTCTGTATCCCTAGAAATCTTCAGGGTTTAAAGGAATTCCTTTCTCTGTATCTCTAGACATCTTCGGGTTTAGAGGAACCCCCTTTCTCCGTTTCTATAGACATCTTCAGGGTTTAGAGGAATTCCTTTCTCTGTATCCATAGACATCTTCAGGGTTTAGAGGAACCCCTCTCTCTGTATCCATAGATATCTTCATAATTTAGAGAATGCTTTAAACTAGCTTTTTTTCAGCTTAACGAATTTAGCCATTACTTGAAAAGATTATTTAAAGCAGTAGTGTATTGTTTAGGATTAAGTTACAATGCGTAAGATTAAATGTACACACTACAATTATGTGGGAAAAAAAGGTTTAAATAAAAGGTTAAATCGCATAATATTTATGAAACATCGATATTGTTATCGAAGTAGAAAATGTTGACCGCCATCTTTCTGGTATCTTTTTTTTCTTAGTCTCAAACTTTTTATATAAAACCAAATATTCAAATTGGTAGGAGATTATCCAATACATTGAACTAAGAGATTCGTTTGACTAAATCAACCGCTTTAGTATTCCATGGATAACAGAATTAAAAAGTAACCAAGACAAAAACTAAGAATAAAAAACAACATAACTGCGAATCAATAATATCATAGGGACGCAGATGTAATGCGTATCTCAAGGCAAACAAACCATTTAATGCATTCCAAACACCGTCTCTGACAGAACGATTCATCACAATCTTGGAGCAAGATATTCATCATCTGGTCATCAGATTCTGATTTGAAATATTATACTTCACAGATGGCACGAGCTAATACCGACTTGATACAGTTGATGAAGGAGGAATGTAATGAAAAACATAAGCAAGATTTTTTTGTAGTTTGATCAAGCTGGCTCGAAAAATGAATTCTAAATAAAAGCAAGGAAACGATAAATTGGAAGCAAAAAAAAATTTAAATATAGAAAAAAATATATTTCTTGTAGAAAAAAACGAACACTAGGTGGCTTTGCACTGACTGGGAAATTACATTCTTAACGGTTTTATTCTGCAGAGAGCTACAGGAGGGAACGTTTTCAACTCTGTATACCATTACAAAGTTCTAACACACAAATAGTAACTACAAACAAGTGTTGTGGTTAGTTTCTTGCACTGGGTGTTGTATTATATAAAAACTATAAATGCGATGCAATATGGGCCTCTGATAGCGAAAGATATAAAAACAAGTCTGGAATTTGAGGAAGTAAAAAATAGGCATATTTACTTCTTAACGCTTTACTGAAGGATTAATCTACCACAATAGCAGTTCGTGTGTCATTAACTTATAAAAAAATATCATTTGGATTCGCTTCTTTCGTATTTCATAAAGAACGTTTTGTTAAAACTTACTGAAAGGGGGGGGGGTTTGGAGTAAGTCTTAAAATTCATTTTATTGACGGGAAAAACTGGAAACTGTTTGTACAGCAGCCTTCTAAGCAGCCTTAAAATTGAATTATGCTGATAATTATCAGTCAGTTTTCAAAATTTTCAAAAAGGTTTTCTGTAGACATTAGAATTTAGTAACAAAACATTGAAGCTTTAGAGACAACGTGGAAAATTGTAAACTAAAAATGGACATGACACGGCCTGGTGGTTAGAGGGCGCTCGACTCACAATCCGCAGGTTGCGGGATGGAAATACGCTGCGCAGCCTGCTCGCCCTTTCAGCAGTCGAGGCATTATACTGTGTCAATCAATCCCTCTACCATTTGGTAAATAGCAGCCCAACAGTTGGCGGCGGGTGCTACCGGCCGGTTACCTTCCCTGTGATTGGAAGTTTAGAACTAGCGAAGGCGATAGACAGCCATAAAAACTAAAACAAACAAACAAGCAAAAAAATGTTAATACATTTCAATCATTTGTTCCAAATGAAATCCTGTAAATTTCAATATCCTGTAGTGAACAGCAATAGATTCAAGGCAGGTAAACAGTATACTTGATGAAAATTACATGAAAAATCTGAAACTTACACACGTGAAGCTGGTTATGAACCAAATGGATTGTCAATGTCCACTTTAATGTCATTGGATTGTTATATGACGACCGTTTTTACTGTAGCCTATTCTCAAGAGCTGAAGGAGTCAGTTGTACACATTTAAAATTTTCGAAATTATATGAACGCCCTCCACCCCCCCTTACTGGTACAACGGCAAGTCTGCGGACTCATAAACGCTATAAATCGGGTTTCGATACCCTTGATGAGCACAGCACAGATAGCCCATTGAATAGCTTTGCGCTTAACAACAAAGAAACAATTAAATGTACAATTTTAAATGTAATTTACCGTTTTTAAATCTATTTTGGCATCGTATCTATGTCTGTTCATCATATAAATAAACTTTTTTTTGAGACACGAAATTAAGTGATACTAGAGAGTTCAGCTCCCCCTTGCGAGTTATTTTCCGAGTGTGTGTTTAGGAGTACTAGTACGGGTATGTTACCCCCCTTTAATTTTCATCTGTTAAGAATCTGTTTAGAGAACTAACAGCAAAAATTCTGATCATATAATTTTAATTTTTGAAAAAGAAATGATGGTTCTAAATATTTAAAATTAATTATTATACTATGTAAGAGTTTCTCTATTTTATAGAGGGTGGGGGAGAAGCTTATCCGGTAAAGTTCAGGACCAAAAACAAATTCCAAATGCATGGGCTGTATGTCTGCGGACTTACAACGCTAGAAACCGGATTTCGATACCCGTGGTGGGCAGAGCACAGATAGCCCATTGTGTAGCTTTGTGCATAACTACAAACAACAACCAAATGCATGGGCTGTATGTCTGCGGACTTACAACGCTAGAAACCGGATTTCGATACCCGTGGTGGGCAGATCACAGATAGCCCATTGTGTAGCTTTGTGCATAACTACAAACAACAACAACAACCAAATGCATGGCTCATTAAGATAAAATATAAATTGGCATTTTTTTCAAAGTGAATAATTCTTTCTTTTTTAAACGGGAACGTATACAACGAGTAAATGTGATATTTACACAGCTAAGACGTGTTTCAAGCATCACGGACAGATAATAACTTACATGTTAAACCTGTTAATGGATGTTCGTCGTTCTGCACATGACTGGTTTAAGATCTTGTAAAACTCACTATAAAGCGACGAGTCTGATAAGACAAAGCCGCGTGCGAGAGTATTTAGGTGACTGATGAACCAATGAACCGTTTCCTCAGTAGTTAACACCTATCCTTACTTCTCTGATTACGTTTCTTCTGATGAACATCCGATGAATCATTTATTTTCCCAAAAGCTGGATGCACGGTTCTTTTTTTATTCCTTTTCGAGTCTAGAAACTGCTGTGCCTCATCGGTCTGACTCGTCTTTAGCATGAAATAAAAACTTTCGACGGACTAATAGACAAATGGACTGGTAAAAGTGATACCAAAGTTACTTGATCATCCAACGCTTCGTAGGAGCACTTCAACCGCCACATACTCCATCTGAAAGTTATTTCTAACGCCAGAAGGACGCCTAGATCACGGTCATTAAATAAGGCCCATTATCTACATCAGAAGCGGTTTTTCGTAAGAGATTCCTCATTTCAAAATTAGTTTAAACGTAAGCCTTCTTCAGAAGCAACTCGAAGTTGTTTTTGGTAAGTCGCCGAAAAAAAACAAAACAATTATTTACCTACTTGACGGTCATATTTCACTAACGAATAAATAAATAAATATATATATATCTACCTATAATTTATTTAAAATCTTAGTGAATTATAAATTACCACATCTAAATACACTTTGTTCTTTTTTATAAATTTTTCCAAGCGAAATAAAAACAATAGAGACAGTGGTGTTTAGTATGATCACAAAAAAAAACTGTTTCAGTGAATCTCTTCCTCTCTCCCTGTAACGGATTTGATGATCTCCATATATTTACCAAATCCCAAAGTTGACAAGAAAGTATTTATTTTGACCTTACGAGGTTAGATCGTTATCGTTTTGATCCAGACATTTGGCTTCATGGTTCCATGACTTGCAAACGCTAAAAGAAAACAGCAGCACTGACAGTAGTTGTCTTTTTTTATGTTCTCAATCAATCTGACATCAGATACACAAGAAACTTAGTACTCTGGTGGTGGTGCCATCAACTATACAAGGCATTTGTTGTTGTTACATTATTTATTTTATATTCCAGAACTAAGCTTTTAACAATCCGTACCGACACTATTTATCCGTTTCGTTCTTTTTTGGTGACAGTAAAACATTCCTACATTTAACCACCATCTAGTCGAGACAAGGCCTTCAGTTATTGTCCAAATCTTACATACAATTCTCTTTTTACTTATGGTAAGGCCTTCAGTATTGTTGAAACCACACATATATACCACATTGTACTTATGGTAAGGCCTTCAGTATTGTTTGAAATCACACATATATACCACATTGTACTTATGGTAAGGCCTTCAGTATTGTTTGAAATCACACATATATACCACTTTGTACTTATGGTAAGGCCTTCAGTATTGTTTGAAATCACACATATATACCACTTTGTACTTATGGTAAGGCATTCAGTGTTCTTGTAATGATAGATTCAAATCACACATATATACCACTTTTTACTTATGGTAAGGCCTTCAGTGCTGTTTGCAATCACACATATATACCACATTGTACTTATGGTAAGGCCTTCAGTGTTGTTTGCAATCACACATATATACCACATTGTACTTATGGTAAGGCCTTCAGTGTTGTTTGCAATCACACATATATACCACATTGTACTTATGGTGAGGCCTTCAGTGTTCTTGTAATGATAGATTCAAATCACACATATATACCACTTTGTACTTATGGTAAGGCCTTCAGTATTGTTTGCAATCACACATATATACCACATTGTACTTATGGTGAGGCCTTCAGTGTTCTTGTAATGATAGATTTAAACCATCATTGATTCGAAAGTTGAAATGCACTTTTCTCTAATCTCTGTTATATATGGCTGGATATGTTGTAGACTTTGATTTATTTGATCATTATACATTAATAAAACCTATTTAATATAACTACAAGTTATATTATAAAAGTCACTGTGATTTACACAAAACGTTCTCGAAGTTTAGAATCCTTTTTAGCAATTCGCCCCATCTGTTGACAAAAAAGAGAAGTTCTATATATATATATATA
>NW_013671236.1:0-2315 GCF_000517525.1 Limulus polyphemus
GTTTTACCACATACCACACCTACTTGTATAAACCTATATCTACATACTTCCACTAGAAAGATAGGCTTTACCACACACCACACCTACTTGTATAAACCTATATCTTCATACTTCCACTAGAAATATAGGCTTTACCACATACCACACCTACTTGTATAAACCTATATCTACATACTTCCACTAGAAAGATAGGCTTTACTACACACCACACCTGTTTGTATAAACCTATATCTACATACTTCCATTAGAAAGAAAGGCTTTACCACATACCACACCTACTTGCATATATCTATATCCACATACTTCCACTAGAAATATAGGCTTTTCCACATACCACACCTACTTGTATAAACCTATATCTACATACTTCCACTAGAAAGATAGGCTTTACTACACACCACACCTGTTTGTATAAACCTATATCTACATAATTTTACCGCACTTAAAACTTTTCAGCTCTTAAAACATATAGATTTAGAAAACATTTGTCCTTATAGCAAGATGAAAAAAGTCTTAAATAATAATTTTTAAAAGATAAATTTTTATTTCATATTTGGAGTAACAATACCATATAATATATGGAAAGAGACAGAAAAAGCGAAATAATGTACCTAATATTCTTACATGCGTGCAAACGCACATACACACACACATATATATATATGTCTGTGTGTTTTGTCCGATCAAATTGTAAAATATGTACTTTTGATAATTTATCTATTTTATCTTATCCTGGTGATGAGCGCTTGCAATCTGTGGGTCGCTGGATTGAGACTCGTCCCTGAACATGTCATTGGAACGTTATAATTAATAAGGTTGTTATGATAAAGTACAATGGTAAGATTGCTATGATAAAGTTCCTATTAAGGCTCTTAAGACTAGGGTAAACATGTCATAATTAAGGTTATTATAGTAAAATTGTTACGATAAGATCACAATAGAAAGGTGTTATGATAAACTACTATAGTAAAGTTGTTACGCTAAAGTTATCATGTAAATGATGTAAAGGTAAAGTTACTATAGAAAACCAATGATAAATTTACCATGACAAAATTCTGATGATAAAGGTAAAATGATAAAGTTGTTATTATGACAGATTTCTTATGATTAAGTTTGTAGGGCGCTTTTTACGACAAGTTATTATGATAAAATTACCATACTAAAGAAGTTGTTACGATAAAGTTGTCATGGTAAAGTTGTTGTGATAAAATACTATGGTAAGAGTGTAATGATGAAGTTATTAAAGTAAAGTTCTTATAATAAAACTACTATGGTAAAATTATTATATTAAAGTTACTATGGCAAAGATGTTGTGATAACGTTAATATTGTCAAGTTTTTATAATAAAATACTATGGTAGGTTTGTAATGATAAAATTACTATAATAAAGTAGTTATGAAAAAGTTGTTATAACTGATCGAGTTGTTATGATAAAATGACTATAGTCACGATGTTATGATAAAGTTACCATAGTAACGATGTTATGATAAAGTTACCATAGTAACGATGTTATGATGAAGTTACCATATTAACGATGTTATGATAAAGTTAGCATAGTAACGATGTTATGAAAAAGTTACCATAGTAACGATGTTATGATAAAGTTAGCATAGTAACGATGTTATGATAAAGTTACCATAGTAACGATGTTATGATAAAGTTAGCATAGTAACGATGTTATGATAAAGTTACCATAGTAACGATGTTATGATAAAGTTACCATAGTAACGATGTTATGAAAAAGTTACTATAGTAAAGATGTTACGATCAAATTATAATAAAAGTGCTACAGTAATGATGTTATGATAACATTACTATGTTAAAACTGTTATGATAACATTACTATGTTAAAACTGTTATGATAAACTTACTATGAAAAAGCTGAGATAAATTTATCATGATAAAAGTTTTGTGATAAAGTTACTATCATAAAGCTGTATGATAAAGTTATTATAGCAGAGTTGCTATTATAAACCTATTATAGAACAGTTGTTATTATACTTTATTATGTAATAGTTATTTGTAGTAAGTTATATTGTTATTATGGCAAAGTTATAATAAATTTGCTATAGGTAAGTTGTTACGATGAAGTTATTAAAAATTACTATTATAGAGTTCTTATTACTATTATCATAAAGTAGTTTTGACAAAATTACGAGTATAAAGTTATAATAAAGTTACTAAAGTAGAGTATGTATAAAAATGATGATAGTAAAGTTATTATAATAAATATCATTAGTATTATTATGGTAAAGTTGTTATGAAAATATTAATGTTATAAAGTCGGTTTGATAAAGAAGTTATGATAGTAAAAA